>NW_006786377.1:2270001-2296331 GCF_000442215.2 Lipotes vexillifer
CGGGCCGGGGCACGAACCCGTGTCCCCTGCATCGGCAGGCGGACTCTCAACCACTGCACCATCAGGGAAGCCCAAACTGTACTCTTTTTAAACACATTGCCCCTAAGGGCCTGTAGTTGCCCTTGTTATTTCTGAGAACACTCCCTCCCATCATCACCGACAACTCCGCACAGATGGCTTCTCCTTGGAGAGCCCCCCCGACCCACTCCATCCCCATCCCCACCCCAGTCAACCTCCATCCTGCTATCCCACTTCATTGCCTTTTGAAGCATTTAACACACTTTGAAATTACTTTATCTATTTGTTTTCTTTTGTTATCTATTTCCTTCTTCCCTCTCATAACTTTTATGAGTAGTGGGACCTTATCTAAAACAGTGCCTGCTTTAGACTAGGCCCTCACTTTTTAACTGCTGAAGGAAAGAATTTCCATATCTTTGGTGCCCTAAGACTCAAAGAACGTTCACCACATGGGTGACTCATGCAATGTATGATTCACCAAGCAGAAATTTTCTGGTTCAGGTTACCTCCCAAGTTCTCATTTTTGCTTACTCCAAATATTCACAAAATTTCAACAATCCTTTTTGATTCTCCACTCTACCCATTTCATTTACCCTTAAGTAGAAAAGACTTAGGAAAATGTGATCATTATAGTCAGTTCTTAATATTGTTCCCCTTTGCACTGACGTTGAGATTAGATGATGATGACCTGGAAATGCTGAAAAATACATTTCTGTACAAAGCTAACAGGGAAGGTTCAGGAGGGACAGCATAAGGGTAAATCCAGTCAACAAAAAGGAAGTTATTTCAGTTACTCAGAAATAAAATTCACGGGCTTCCCTGGTGGCGCAGTGGTTAAGAGTCCGCCTGCCGATGCAGGGGACGCAGGTTCGTGCCCCGCTCTGGGAAGATCCCACATGCCGCGGAGCGGCTAGGCCCGTGAGCCATGGCCGCTGAGCCTGCGCGTCCAGAGCCTGTGCTCCGCAATGGGAGAGGCCACAACAGTGAGAGGCCCGCATACCACAAAAAAAAAAAAAAAAAAAGAAATAAAATTCACATATTTCCTTTTATTAGCAATATTTAAAATATTTTTTTCAAGCATATCTAAACATGTAGAGATAGAAGCCATAATCAATAGTGGTGCTGGTATCAGAAAGAGAAAGAGTGCAGTGTCACTGGTCCACCTCAGCAATGCTTTGAACTTCTCTGACTTACATCAAAGTCACCAAGGCACCGATTTCAAAGGAAAAAAATTGGAAGCGAAACAAAGAAAAAAGAAATCTTGGGTAAATAACCTAGCATAAATAATTCCTAGTACAGCAAATGTTACTCCCTTTTTAAATTAAAAATTTTAATTGTCCTTGAACACAGAAAAAGTAAGTCTTTGTAATGAGTCAACTTAACTCAAGTACAAACCAAGAAGCACTCACTATTGTTTCAAATACACTACCCATTACATTTGGCAACATTGAGTAAAGATACGCACGACCTTTTGAAAGTATGAAAGGAAAAACTTGCTCTCTGTTTGGGGTTCAAAAAGGTTTCTCCTACCTGTTCTTTGAACGCTTTCCCTCATGCTGCATTCTAAAGCCAGGTGGTCCAAGAATAATTAGACACCAAGAGAAATTAGGTATTACAGTTAAAATAAAGATGGATATACAAATGAATTAACTGGTTATCATTCCTTTTTTTTAGCTTTTTATCCTGAAGTAATTTTAGACCCAGAAAAAAAGTTGCAAAATTAGAACAGAGAGATTCTGTTTACCCTTTACCCAGCTTCCCCTAATGTTAATTACATAACTGAAGTCCACTAAAACCAGGAAATCAACATTGATGCAATACTATTAACTAAACTACAGAGATCTCATTCAAATTTCACCAGTTTTCTAATAATGCCCTTTTTATGGTCCAGGAGTCATCTCAGGCTCCCACACTGCATCTAGCTGTCACGCCTCCTTAGTCTCTGCCAATCATGACCTTGACACTTTTGAAAAGTACTGGCCAATTCTTTTGCAGAAAATCCTTCAAGATGGGTTTGTCTAATGTTTTCTCATGATCAGATTGTTATGATTTATTTTTGATAGTATAAAGCTCTTTTTTATTTGAAACAAGGGAAAACATTTAGTTACTTATCTAGTTCAATCCCTACCAACAGAGTACACTTTCTAGGAGTTTGTCCAATTGATTGTTTCATAGTCTAAAGGTAGTTATTCCCTTGGGCAAGGAGAAAAAGTCATCCTGTTAACTTTTACAGCCATATCCCAAATATTTTATATACTTTTCTTCTTCTTTATAATGACTTAACCAAGTTTGTATTTTTAGCTTTTTAAATAGTTCCCTTACCAAATTTTTGTCTGGTGTATCTCTCAAATACTAACAGAGGTATGTTAAAAGTGTTCTACTGTAGTTGTGGATTTGTTTATACCTCCTTATAGATTTTTGCTTCTGTCAATTTTTGTTTTATATATTTTGAGGCCATTTAATTAGATGTATACACATTTAGAATTGTTAAAGTTCCTGATGAATAAAAATTTTTATTATTATGTGATAGTGATATAATTTGTGTTATTATTGTGACTTTCTTTACCTCTAGTAATGCTTTTTTGCCTTAAAACTATTCTGTATAACATTATTATGCCTAATAAGCTTTCTTTTGCTTATTATGTGTCTGGTAAATCTTTTCATATACTTTGCTTTCAACTTTTCCACATACTTTTGTTTATATGTGTCTTTCATAAACAGCATATACCTGGATTTTTAAAAAATTCAATGTGACAGTTTTGTTGGTTAACTGAGCATTTAGTCCATTTATATTTATTATAATTACTGGTACATTTGTATTTGTTTTCATCATCTTTTTTTTTCTTAGCTTTTTCTGTTTCTTTTTCTATCCCTTCTTACCTTTTTGGGGAAGCTTTAGGGTTGCTGTTTTTTTTTTCTTTATATATAGAATAGGGAGGCTTCTGACTTAAGTTCATATGAAGATGTGATTAGAGTCAGATCTTTTCTTAAAGTGGATTAAAAGGAGAAAACCAAAAAGAACAGAGCAAATCAGAAGAGAGAGGAAATGGTTCTTTAAAAGGTGGAAAATAGGGACTTCCCTGGCAGTCCAGTGGTTAAGACTCCATGCTTCCACTGCAGGGGACACGGGTTCGATCCCTGGTTGGGGAGCTAAGATCCCGCATGCCACACAGTGCAGCCAAAAAAAAAAAAAGTGGAAATAGATACTACCTCACACCTAGTAGGATGGCTATAAGAGAGAGAGGGAGGGAGAGAGAGAGAGGAGGGAGCGAGGGAGGGAGGGAGGAAGGAAGAAAGGGAAGGGAAAATACAAGTGTGGACAAGGATATGGAGAAACTGGAACATTTGTGCAATGCTGATGAGAACGTAAAATGGTGTATCCACTAATGGTGTATCCAGTATGGCAGTTCCTCAAAAAATTAAAAATTGAATTATCAAATAATCCAGCAATTCCAATTCCTATACCCAAAAGAATTGAAAGCAAGATCTTGAGGAGATATTTGTACACCCATGATCACAGTAGCATTATTAACAGTAAAACAGTCCAAGTGTCCTTGTACTGATGAATGAATAAACAAAACATGGTATATACATACAATGGAATGTCATTCAGGCTTAAAAAGGGAGAAAATCCTAACGCATGTTGCAACATGGATGAACCTTGAGGGTATGATGCTAAGTAAAGCAAACCAGTCACAGAAAGACAAATGCTGTATGATTCCACTTATATGAGCTGACTAGAGTAGTCAAATTCAGACACAGAAAATAGAATGGCGGTTGCCAGGAATTGGGGTGACGAGGGAATGGGGAGTTATTGCTTAGTGGGTACAGAATGTCAGTTTTGCAAAATGAAAAGAGTTTCAGAGATAGATGGTGGCAACAGTTGCACAATAATGTGACTGTACTTAAGGCCACTGAACTGTACACTTAAATATTAAGATGGTAAATTTTATATGTATTTTACCACAATTTTTTAGAAGTTTGAAATGGTGGGGAAATAAAGGAAAAGTGACTTGACTTCCTTCATAATTATACACGACCAGCTCTAAGTCCTTTACTTTATGGAACTATAGCTGTTGATTTACATTCGCTTCTCAAAACAACCCCAACAGACAGCAATGCTAATTAACCCTTGTTTTACAGAGAGGAATGAAACTTGCTCAAATCCCCAACAATGGTATATACTGGAGCCATAACTTTGGTTCAGGTCTTCCAAATACATGAAAACACTGACACAGCAAAGTAGCTCCATGTTTGTGGCCTCTGAGTCCAAATCCAAGCACTTTTCACCAAATGAATGCTAGAGGTTTTTGCTGACTGATGATATAATTTGGTGACATTTTCCAGATTCCATACCTTATTTCAGATGCATGGCAAGGTTACGACTCTTCTGCTCAAAGTGACATCTGTAAATTTCCCCAAAGCATGTTTCTGTCTTCCACGCTTGAGCTGTGACACTTCAATTCACACAATATTGCTCTTAGTATTTGTCACTTTTCCTAGCCTAGTAAAGCTCTGCTGATGATAAGGGGTAAATCCACCTTGAGAAAAATGCAACATTAGATTTGGTGCAGGGATGATACTACAAATGACACAGTCTTGTTATGGGTTATTGTAGACTCTTGATTTTTCACTGACACCAGGGACTGTGTCAGATTCATTTCTGTATCCTCAGCCCCTCACACAGATCCTCAGTAACTGACTGCTGACGTGGTCCTGAGGTAAGGATGGAGGTGTCAGGGATGGTGGCAGTGGTGTTGATGTATGGCAATCTCACAAGTTGTAAAGACTAATAATAGCTAATAGATAAAATAGATAAACGACAACAAGGACCTACTGTGGAGCACAGGGAACTCTACTCAATATCCTGTAATAAGCCATAATGGAAAAGAATCTGAAAAATTATACATTATATATATATATATATATATAAATAACTGAATCACTTTGCTGTACACCTGAAACTAATACAACATTGTAAATTAACTCTATTTCGATTTAAAAAAAAGAAAAAAGAAAGAATAAGAAGAGCGAATATTAAGAAGCATTTACTCTGTCACTCTGTTGGGAGTGTGAACTGTGAATCCCCAAACCACACTATGTCATAAGCATTATGATCCCATGTTTCAGATGAAGAAACTGAAGTTCTGAGACATTAAGTAATTTTTTTGCCCAAGGTGTCACAGGTAAGTGGTATACTCAGGACTGCTTGAACTCAGAGCTAAGACCTCCGGTCCCTGCAGTATTCTACTTCCTCATACAATTGCATATTATCCCTGCTTTGTGTTTTAATCAGTTTTTCAGTGTCATAATGGCGTGGTAGGTAGGAAAAGTACTAAACTTTCAAAGGAAAGATATTTAAGTTCCCGCTCCATTATTTGCTAATTGAGCAAGCTATATCATCTGTATAATGGGAAATTTTTGCCTTGCCTATCTGAGTTATAAATTGTCTCAGATGAAGCATTTTGGGAACTGAAAAAACAATTATAATAAATGCTGGCCTTTTGCTTCTACTTTTATTCTCAATAAAATTTAGGTCTTTCAGGTCAATTAAAATCTTGGGCTTGGTGTATATTTTCCTTTATGTAGGTAGTGAAATTTATCCTAAAAATCTCAATATGGGGGCTTCCCTGGTGGTTAAGAATCCGCCTGCCAATGCAGGGGACACAGATTCGAGCCCTGGTCCGGAAAGATCCCATATGCCGCAGAGTAACTAAGCCCATGCGCCACAACTACTGAGCCTGTGCTCTAGAGCCCACAAGCCACAACTACTGAGCCCGCGTGCCGCAACTACTGAAGCCCGCCTGCCGCAACTACTGAAGCCCGCGCACCTAGAGCCCGTGTTCTGCAACAAGAAAAGCCACTGCAATGAGAAGCCTGTGCACTGCAGCAAAGAGTAGTCCCCGCTCGCCACAACTAGAGAAAGCCCACGCGCAGCAATGAAGACCCAATGCAGCCAAAAAAATAAAATAAATTTACTTTAAAAAAATCTCAGTAATATTACTCAAAATGATCACTTATTTATTACTAAAACTTACTTATTTTTCCACCTTTACAGTAGAAAACTCTGGCACATACCACCGGTTTGGAATATCACCAATAGTGGGACAGACTGACATCATGCACCTCTTGCTGTGACACACTGTGATACACCACTTATATAGTATTCCTACCAAAAATCTTATCATGAAAAACAATCAGATAAACCTATTCTGCAGAACAAATGGCCTAGAGTCTGTAAAAATATCAGTATTACTGAAGACAAAGAAATGCTGAGGAACTGTTCCAGGTTTACAGAGACTAAAGACACACAAGTAAATATAATGCGTGATCCTGAAATGAAAAAAAAAAATTGCAGTAAATGGCATTATTAGGACAATTGGCAAAATTTTAGCAGATAGTGTACATTAGAAAATACTATTACAACAATGCTAAACACCCTGAATTTGATCATTGTTTTTTGGTTAGAGAATGCCCTTGCTCTTAGGAGATACACACTAGAGTATTTAGGCATGAAGGGCCATGAAGTTTGTAATTTACTTTCAATTTGTTCCCCAAACAAATATAAATAATATAAAAATTCCACATACTCATGCATGGGCTAATATTCTTAATTCACAGAGGATACCAAATAGGGATAAAATATGCAAATGTCCAGTGGAAGAAAAATTAATTTTATTTGTACAAGATGGTACTAGTTTTCCAAAAATATACCAGGAATTAGAAAAATCTAAATGTAAGTAAGGCAGTATTGGGTCAGATGTAAGGCAACAATCAAAGCTGCTGAATATTACAACTCCTACAGCATGTTGGAGAATCCACCCCATGTTTTGAACTGAAGAGTGTGTCCCAGGGATTTTTGTGGTCAGTACGGCTGGGCTGAGGACACCCTCTGGGGCTAGCAGTTCCGCTGAACACAGTTCCCCCGTGTCTCTGGCAAGCAACCCTGACACACTCTATGCCTGGTGGGCCCCTGGTGCCAGGTCCAGAAGGGGACACTTAACCCAGGCTGAGCCTGAAAGTCCCCAGTGCCTAAGTACCTCCTGGGAGTAAATGAGTAAATGGAGCCAACGACAATCGAATTACTGTTTCTGGAGTGACTGGCAACCAGGAGGCCAGCGACTTTGCCCAAGGCTGGCATTAATCCTACCACCTCAGGCTTTGAAGAAACTGCTCTGAATCACGTCTTAGTAGCTAAGTAGTCTAAGTTAACTGCAAGAATGCTTTGCTCCGGGGGCGGGGAGGGTCTACAGGAGCCAGACACACCGTTTTTAGAACTTAACCCGTTTAAATGGCCAAGAGAAGCAAACTGGTACAACCTCAAAATTCAACAGCATTTCACAAACTCACGACTTGCCCCTAACTTCCTAAGATTAACCGGCCGCTGGCAATCCCAGTCCCGTTCCGACTACGATCTCCCCACGCCATCGAGAGGAAAGTTTGCCGGCGAGGAGCGCCCAGCACAGCCCGGGCCGCGCAGCCGGGGCCGAGCATCCCCCGCGCCCTCCCGGGTGTAGACGGGCCGCCGGTGCCACCCACACGCGCGGCCGCGGGCTGCGACGGTACCTCGGGCGCTGGCGACTTGACGCCGAAGGCGGCGCGGCGGGGGGGCTGCGGGCGCCGGCGTCCGGAGCAGCTCATGGCGGCCGGGGCCCCGCTGCGCGCTCGGACCCGCGGGCGGCGGGGAGCCAGGGGGGCGCGGGAGCCGGCGGTGCGCGCGGTGCGTCTCCTCGAGCAACCGGTAAACACGGCGGCGAGGCCCGGACGCACGCTGCGCCCGCGAGACCCGGAACCCGGGCCTGGCTGCGAGCCGTCCGGGCCTCCGAGACGCGCCCGGGGGCGCCTGACCGACCCCGTTCCTCCTGAGGGTGTCCCCCGCGGTGCGCGGCGCAGCGGCCGAGCGGCCACATCCGGCCAGGACGAGGCTCAGACACCCGCCGGAGGGACTGGGGACAGCGGGGCTGGAGGCTGGTCTTCACCGCGGGACTCCACCGCGAGCGCAGTTCCGGGTCTTGTCCTCAGGTCAGGGACAAGTGATAGCGAGGGGTCAGTGTTGACAGGACTGGCGGCGTGCACTGTCACGAAGGTGAATGAGCATTTATTTAGCGCCCACTGTGTGCCAAGGCTTCTGCGTCTTCCAGCGCCGGGCTGCTTGCTGAGTGTGCAATCCGTGCAGTGGCACAGGCCCTGCGCTCAGAAGGGCCTCACACTTGGTTTAACTCCCTGCTGTTCCACTCTTGAAATTCTTAGTGATTTTTGAACAAAGGGTCCTACATTTGCCTTTTGTACTGGAATCCGCAAATCATGTAGCGTTCTCTCATTCAACCTTCTCAACAACCCTGCAGGGAAATATAAATATTAGTAATACTAGTGTTAGAACAGCCATAGCTTCTAGTTATAAAACACTTACTGTGTGTTCTTTCAAGAGCTTTTCTAACTGCTTTCCAACTAAGATTTCATTACTTAAAACAAGATTATGAAGTGCATATAAGAATGATCCATTTTTAAGGTGAGGAAACAATCACAGGGAAATGAAATAAATTGTCCAAGAGTATACAGCTGGTCAGTGGCAGAATGATGATCAGACCCCAGACCATAAGACTAAAAGCACAGAGAAGGTGAGTAACGTGCCTAAGGTCCCACTATTTGTAGCAGAACCTCAAACTGGAACCCACATTCACCTCACTTCAAGGCCCTTCATGGACCTCCCTGCATGCTGTTCTAAAATTAAATGAACTCACAGATGTGGCAGCTTTTCTTAGATTCCATCCAACCATCCTACTCTGAGGACTTCTTGGCCTTGAGGATGGCTTTTGATTTTGTTTTATATTTATTTTATTTGTTTATTTGGTTGTGCCGGGTCTGGCTCCTTAGTTGTGGCATGCAAACTCAGTTGTGGTATGCACGTGGGATCTTGTTCCTTGACCAGTGATGGAACCCAGGCCCCCTGCACTGGGAGCGCAGAGTCTTAACCACTGCGCCACCAGGGAAGTCCTGATGGCATTTGATTTTACAGTAACATTGCCACATATCCAGTCCAGAATCACCTCCATGCTTTCACTCGAAGCAACATTTAAAAAAACAAAAAAGCCCTTAATGCAAATGAAAGCTTTCAGAAATCTCCTATTAATAGTATAGTTTGTAGTAGACATGCTTTCAAATTGCAGTTTTTCCTTGCAGTAGAATCACTACACACTTGTCAAATTTTCTTTTTTTTTTTTATTTTATTTATTTTTGGCTGCGCTGGGTCTTCGTTGCTGCGTGCGGGCTTTCTCTAGTTGGGGTGAGCAGGGGCTACTCTTTGTTGCCGTGCGCGGGCTTCTCATTGCGCTGGCTTCTCTTGTTGTGGAGCACAGGCTCTAGCCGCGCAGGTTTCAGTAGTTGTGGCTCGTGGGCTCTAGAGCTCAAGCTCAGTAGTTGTGGTGCACGGGCTTAGTTGCTCCACGGCATGTGGGATCCTCCCGGACCAGGGATTGAACCCATGTCCCCTACATTGGCAGGCGGACTCTTAACCACTGAGACACCAGGGAAGTCCCACTTGTCAAATTTTCAATGAAACGACACTGCCCGAGGAAACACAAAAGCTGATTGAAACCTCAAGGCACCTGGAAGAGAAACTGTCTGAAAAAGTCCCTTCTCCATTAACTCCACGTCCAATTGTTGCAGAATTCAGTTTCATAAAGTTTTATTCTGGTCACTGTGGTCAAGCTTGTAGCTCTTCTTCATGACACCAGAAGATATGAATTTACACAGCCTTTAAAAATCGGTGTTGGTGATGAATGTGTTAATTAAAGAGATGGGAGGAATCCTTTCAAAATATAACTTATATCAAGTCACCACTATGCACACTTTTAATATCTTACAGTTTTGTCAGTTATACCTCTATAAAGCTGGAAAAAAACAAATACACACAATAAAAGATTTTAAATCAGTGTTAAACAGATTCTTCTCTATGAAAGCAATATAGTTTTGCAGTAAGTGGGAAAAGAAAAAGTACCTGGCCTGACCCCTCCCTGGACGCCTGCAAACTTTCTGGGATGTCAAGACATGAGCCAAGTGATCCTTCAAGGTAGCACCCGATGATGTGTCCCTTGAGAATTGAAAGGAGGACTCTGCGTCTGGATGTACGTCTGAGCTGGACCCTGGAAGGGACTACAGTTTGGGACTAGCTGGCACTATGGTGATAGAATACGCAGGCTGGCAGTGGGGGGAACTCTGGGTATGACGATAGTTTAAGCAAGGCCTGGGGGGTGGACACAGTTAGTAAAAATGCACAAAGCGCGTTCCAGCCCAGATTACTCACAAAACTGCATGTGTGGGCAATATATTATGATTTGTAATATCTTGGTACAGACTTCTGTTTTTCGTTATAATGACAGAGTCAGGAAGCCGCCAGCTGCGTGACCTAGTCCACCTCGTATACCTGCTTCTTTATAGAAGAGGGAGGTTCCTTATTAGATACCAGGCTAGTGTATAGGAACCCTTCAGCTGGCCAAGTTTTTAGCCATAGTTGATTAACAATGTTGTGTTAGTTTCAGGTGTGCAGCAAAAGTGATTCGGTTATATGTGTATATTCTTTTTCAGATTCTTTTCCATTACAGTTTATTATAAGGTATAGTTCCCTGTGCTCTACAGTAGGACCTGGGTGCTTATCTATTTTATATATAGTAGTTTAGGCCAAGTTTTTAAACAGCAACAATACGAAGGCTGCAACCAAAGGAAGATAACAGGGCAACAGTAAGTGGGATACACAGGAGGAGAGAGAGGGAAGGCAAGGAGGCCTGCAGGGGGAGCTGTCACAGGCCAGGTGAGAGGAGGGACTGGCCGGCTGGGGGCGGTCATGTGAGGAGGGGAAGGTTCGGAGGGGGAATCCACTGGAGGCTGAGTTTACCAGCCAGGCTGAAAGCATAGTGAGGCCTGAAAAGCAGTGAGGACATAAAACAGAGGAGGGAAAAGGAGAGAGAGTTCAGTTTGGGACAGATTTAGTCTGAGGTGCTGATAGGAGAAGGCAAACAAATATTTTGTAGTTTGGGAACGGGAAGCCCTGGGCACACCCAGCTTAAACCAGAATTTCCGGCTCGTTCTGCTATAATGTTAAATTTTATCCTGAAATATGTTTACAAAGCTGACACGTTGAGATATACATTCAATAAACATGATATCTGAGACAAGATAAAAAATGCCTCATCAGTAGCTCTGGGAAGCGATGAAGATCTACATCTCTCTGGCACTTGGGCTTTTATTCTGAAGCTTTCTTGTGGTTTCGTAAGTTTATTTCTCCGGTTTCTTCCTTTTGTTTGTTTACTTGTTTGTCTTGCAATATACAAGTTTCTCATAGGAAAAATCTGTAATAGGAAACTTTGGGGGCTTTCAATATATTTAGAAACCTGTCTGGAAAGCACTCCTATAACATTTTATTTGTCTGAAGATTGTTTTCAAAGAATGTTTGATTTAAATATTTTCCTAACCTGAATGAAATGTTGCCAAACCTGCAAACTGCTTTAGTCAGCCAACACAAGATTCCTTGGTAAAAGACCACCAAAACCTACTTCTATCCTTTAAGTGACTGCATTTAAAGGACTTTATAACCATTCTCAGCCCTGTCTTAGACTTGTTTCAGTTGCTTTGCTGATTTCTATTTGATCTCTCTAATAGTTAGTCCTTTTTTAGCAATGATTATTGTTTTACCAATTCATCCTAAAACAAATCCCTGTCCCTTATTTGTTCTAGTAGGACAACACAGCTAGTTGTAAAACAATCTATCACTGTCACTTCCAAAAATCTTCATAAATTTTCATATCATTTATTTTTAAAGTCCGTTTTCTTTTCCCAATACATATAACTGTTTCCAACATATTTTATACCTAAAATAAATGTGATCCATTTTATAACTTTATGATAAGCTAAGCTTAGAAACCACTGAGAGCTCACTTTATAAAAAATAACCAATTCAAGGACCTTTGGTTTCAGCATTAAAGTCAATCACAGACTGCTCTTTTTATTAAAAAAAGTAAAATCCTTATCAAAAACTTAAAGTGCTTTTTAAAATATTTTAGCTGCGTAAGTAGAAGGTTCTGAAAAACATCCATGATAAATATATACTTTCGAAACTCACATGATTTTTATCTCATTTTAAATGCAACATATTTTCATTCAATTGCAATCTGTATTTCCCCAAGTCATCAAAGAGGTTCGTTGTACATAACGCCATCCTCCATGGCCTTACTGAAGCAATTCTTCCGTTGTAAAGTTGCAAGTTTAAAATAGTTCAATATTTTAGGGAAAATTTGGAAGGATTAATCATGCAGTCAGTGTTAATATGTTTTATCCCAAGGGGACAGTGAACTTCCCAGCAGACTGTCAGAAGAGTTCCTTCACCATGTGTCTCTTTACAGGAAAAGTGTCAACCAGTCAGGAGGATGATGGCAAGTCTGGGATGAAGCAAGAGCCCTAAGGGCCTTTGACTGCTCTGTCTTCCACATTCCCTTGCAGCTATGGGTCTTTTAGATAAGTCTTTCCGCTTTGGAGTTAGTTCCCCAGGAAGAGCCAGTGGTCAGGATTCGCAAGGAAGTGGCTTACTGAGGAGTGCTCCTAGGACAAGGAGGTGAGGAAAACAGGATAGGGCAGGAGAACGAGCTACTCCGGCATGGGGGGCAAGCCTGGAAACTAACTTCCCACTTTGGTTCCAGGGGGCTGGCCCTTTGTACCTGCAACCCCCCTCCCCCTGCCCCATCCCGGTCTCCTGTCAGTCAGCCATTGGCAGGAGCACAAGTCTCCAGCGAAAGGGACAGCCTTTTACAGCCCACACTCACAGCAGCTGTTGGGGGGAGGGGGGATTCCAGCTAAGGAAGGGGGGTTCCAGAAAGGATAACATCTTCAACTGCACAATTCAGTCTCTGCAATAACTCTTCAATCTGTTTCTCCTTTCTCCGTTGTTGCTATCAATTGATTGCCTTAGACTAGGTTTTAAGGAGTTTTTTAGAGCTTTTTCTGTTTGTTTTTTTTTTTTAATCTGGGACTTTATACCAGTCTGCTTCTAATCCATTTTCAAACCAACACAAGAATTATTTTTTAAAAACCCCAATCTGATCAGATGATTCCCCTGTTCTAAAACTTCAAGTAAACCCCACTGCTTATAGGACAAGAAGGAGAGTCTTATTAACATCATATGCCTCTTTTTTTATAATTTTCATAGGTATTTTATCTTTCCTCCTCAAATCAACTCCTCTGAAGTGGGTATTATTATCCTCTTATCACAGATATAAAAACTAAAGTTCAGAGAGGGAACTTGCTCACATGCACATGACATAAATGGCAGTACAGGTATTTCAAGTGAGATCTCTCTGCCTCCAAGTTCTCTACTCTTTATAACTGATGTTATCTAACAGCATTTCTCAAAAGTTGGACCCATCCACTCTGCCTACTGTGCTTCCCCTATGCAACCTAGCTACAATCCAGGCTGCCATATATGGTTGGCCAGGTTGTGCACTGCACGAGGGCACCACATTTTAAGGGACACTGTTCAAAGCAGAGACATTTTTGCTATTTTGAAATTTCTTTGTATTTTTATTACGCCTTTGTAAATTTTGAAGATGGGCAGTTTGTACATTTAATATGACATTTTTTTCAACTGATAGAAATAAAATGTCTTTTCTAAAAGGTTAGATATGTACCAGCTGCTTTGATGTATGAAGGAGGACTAACTTTGATAAGTGAATAATAACTAAAACAACTTGGGTTTCTAAATAAGAAACTGGTTTTCTAACATACTGATCAGTGTATATCTTTAAGTTTTACAAATACAGTCAATCCTTGCTATTTGTGGATTCAATATTTTCAAATTTACCTCCTTACCGAAATTTATTCACAACCCCAAAATCAATACTCACGGAGTTTTCTCAGTCATTCACTGACGTGCACAGACTGGTGAGAAATTTGAGTCAACCGACATGCATGTTCCCAGCCAAGATCAAACAAAGCGACACTCTGCCTTCTTGTTTCAGCTCTCAGAGTGTAAACAAGTGTCCTTTTTGTGGTCCATTTAGTTCCACTTTTTTTGTTTGTTTTGCATTTTTTTGCTTTTGTGTGTTTGTGTGATTTTGCTATTTTAAATGTCCCCTAGGCATAGTGATGAAGTGCTGTCTAGTGTTCTTAAGCCAATAAGGCTGTGATGTGCCTCACAGAGAAAACAGTGTGTTAGATAAGCTTCATTTAGGCATGAGTTACAGAGTTACTCATGGCTGTTGGTCATGAGTTCAGCATTAATGAATCAACAATATATATTAAAGTGTCTCTAAACAGAAACACACATAGGACAAGGTCATGTATTGATCAGTTAATGAAGATGCTGTGACCAAAGGCTCACAGGAACCAAAGCCTGTATTTCCCCTGGAAGCAGTGGATCAGTATTTGCTAATTCAGTGTTTAAAGCGACTTTATAGAATATAACTACTGTGAGTAACAAGAATCTACTGTATTCCACTGGAATTAATTGCTGATTAAATTTGACACTCACAATGCAGTTTGTATCATCTGCTGTTTGTTTTTTGTTTAGAATGGTATCTTGGAGTTAACAATTTAAATCTACAAGTGTTTTCATTATGACAACTGCCATTAAATAATTCATATTTAATAATGCAGTAATTATGGGACTTCCTGGTGGTGCAGTGGTTAAGAATCTGCCTGCCAATGAAGGGGACACGAGTTCGAGCCCTGGTCTGGTAAGATCCCACATGCCTTGGAGCAGCTAAGCCCATGCACCACAACTACTGAGCCTGTGCTCTAGAGCCCGTGAGCCACAGCTACTGAGCCCGCATGCCACAACTGCTGAAGCCCGCACACTACAACTACTGAAGCCCGCGTGCCTAGAGCCCATGCTCCACAACAAGAGAAGCCACCACAATGAGAAGCCTGCTCACCGCGACGAAGACCCGACACAGCCAAAAAAAAAAGCAATAATTAAATGGGATAAGTCAAATGTATTTCCTGCCAATTCAGTTACATGACCATGTAATATGAATTTTTTAATTCTATATTCTTGTTAAAAAATTATCCACCTGAACTAAAAATAGATTTTCCAAAATACTCTATAGGTAGAAAGTTTTGGAAATTTATCACACATTACAAAACGAAAAATATCTGTGAATCCTTGTTATTTTTTTTCTGTCTCATAGTATTTTTTAGTCTACCTATATTTTAAACCCTTTAGGGATGAAAAAATGAAGTGAAGAATAAAAATGAGTTCAAAGATTTGCAGCATTTCTCATGTATTCTAAAAAGCAGGCCAAACGTTACTTCAAAATAGTAACTTTTGGGCTTCCCTGGTGGCGCAGTGCTTGAGAGTCCGCCTGCCGATGCAGGAGACGCGGGTTCGTGCCCCGTTTCGGGAAGATCCCACATGCCGCGGAGCGGCTGGGCCCGTGAGCCATGGCCGCTGAGCCTGCGCGTCCGGAGCCTGTGCTCCGCAAATGGGAGAGGCCACAACAGTGAGAAGCCCGCATAACGCAGGGAAAAAAAAAAAAATAGTAACTTTTAAGTGCCTTTGCTCTGTGTTCATTTGGTATGATTTTAAAAACAAGTGTTATCAGCAAAATAACGCAGGAATTGAAATTCATTGTGCATGGAAGCATCAAAGAGATTAGGAAATACTTTGAATAAAAAAAGAAGCAGTGGTGTTTACAAAAATATTTTTGGTTGTTATGTAGCAATATAATCTTTAAAAGAGAGGTTTACGATGTTGAAAGAATATCACTGCTGTATCACTTCAGTAGACGTATTACTGAAAAATTAGAACTGATGCATAAAGTTGGCAGATTTTTCCCAGATGAAAGCCAGCCCTCCTTGGTAGCTGGAAGTAGCAGACTGACTACCCAGTGAAACTCTGTAGGGTCAGGCATTTCCCCTGCTTTAACAAAGTTGGCAATCAGTAGATATACCCTTAATTGAAATCAGATTATAAATGAGATCTAGTTCTTTTCATATATATGAAAAAAAAAGCACCAGTAGAATATAAACTTGTATGAGAGGTCTTGTACTTTTTAAAAAAATACTAAAAGTCCTTGAATTTATCTCTGGCCTTGGAGGCCTTCCAACAGTGGTTAAATAGACAGACCCTGGAGCCAATCTGCATGGGATGAAATTCTGGCTCTGCCACTTCCTAGCCTTGTGATCTTAGGCAAATTTCTCTACCTCCTTGGACCTATTTCCTCATCTGTACCATAGAGGTAATAACAGTACTTAACCCATGGAGTTGTTGCGAGGATTACATGAGTTAATGCATGTAAAGTGCCTAATAAAGACCCTGGGACAAAGTACAAAGTAAGTGTTAGCTATTCGCATTATTATTTTAAAACAGAGTAGAAAATTCCCCCACAAGACACTGCAAAAAAGCACTAGAAAAGCAAAGGGTTTACTCTTATTCTAAATTACTCAGAACTTTGGACTATCACAGGATTAAAAAAAAGTTTTTTTTAACTACTCAGTATATAAGAATAAATTCTTAAAGCATTTTCATTACTTTTGGAAAATAAGGATCTTAGAAAGAGGCTGTAGGTAGAAGCAACAGAGGCACCTCATCTCCAAGAACTTAGAAATCAATTGCCCTTGGGACTTCCCTAGTGGCACAGTGGTTAAGAATCCGCCTGCCAATGCAGGGGACACGGGTGCGAGCCCTGGTCCGGGAAGATCCCACATGCCGTGGAGCAACTAAGCCTGTGCGCCACGACTACCGAGCCCGTGTGCCACAACTACTGAAGCCCGCACGCCTAGAGCCCGTGCTCCGCAACAGAAGAAGCCACTGCAACGAGGAGCCTGCGCACCGCAACGAAGAGTAGCCCCCGCTCACCACAACTAGAGAAAGCCCGCGTGCAGCAACAAAGACCCAACACAGCCAAAAAAAAAAAAAAGAAGAAATCAATTGGCCTCAAGGTATGGAAGCAATCAAAGTGTCCATCAACAGATGAATGGATAAAGATGTTATATATATATAAACTTTACATGTGTATATATATATATATATAGATAGATAGATAGATAGATATGCTTTATATGTGTATACACATATACATATATGTGTGTATATATATATATATTTACACAAAGGAATACTACTCAGCCATATTAAAAGTGAAATTTTGCCATTTGCAGCAACATGGATGAACTTGGAGGGCATTATGCTAAACGAAATAAGTCAGAGAAAGACAAATACTGTATGATATCACTTATATGCGGAATCCAAAAAATACAACAAACTAGTGGATGTAACAAAAGAGAAACAGACACAGATATAAAGAACAAACCAGTGTTAACCAGTAGGGAGAGGGAAAAGGGCAGGGTCAATATAGGGGTAGGGGAGTAAGAGGTACAAACTACAATGTATAAAATAAGCTACAAGGATATATTGTACAACATGGGGAATATAGCCAGTATTTTATAATAACTATAGGTGGAGTTTAACCTTTAAAAATTGTGAATCACTATATTGTACACCTATAACTTATATAATATTACTGTACATCAACTACATTTCAATTTAAAAAAAGAAATCAATTGGCCTCATTTGATTAAACCGAAGCAGAGATATGCAAAACCCCTTATAAAGACACTGTTTCCCCAGCCAAGACAGGACTGTAACTTAATGGAATATATTAACATATAATAAAGAAAATGGTAACCACAAGAGAGGATATTGTCCAGTGGAGACTCAGGGGAAAGATACTGAACCTCAACTGTTAATGTCATGCCCATTTGATAACTTTCTCATCTAAATTAATAAATAGGATTTCAAGTTTTTAGAGAGCAAGATCCCACCCTCACAGCCTACAAGCCTGTGGACACCAAGTCCTCCCCAGGGACCTGGCCTTCCGTCAGGATGGTCATCCATACACAGGACGTGTCCGGTGTTGAAGACAACAGGACCCTCATGTCACAGTCCTGTTTCAACAAAGTTGCTCCAAAACAGCGATGAAAACAGGAATGCAGTTCTTCGGGTTCTTTTTCCTCTCACAAGTTGAAGTTCTTGAAGGGACCAATGTCACATTCCACCGAAAAATATGATAACTTTGCCAAACAAATGTTCCATTAAAAAAAAAAAAAACTTTCAAAAGCAAATGTGGTTTCTAAATTAAGCAAAACCCCAGCTTCTTCTGGATCTTTGAAATGTCTTTATTATTTTGGAAAATCTTATGGCTTTGGGTGGGGGAGTGTGGGATTTTCCTGACCCCGTTTTAGACATGCTTTGGGTTTCTTTTAAAAGGATGCCAACTTTCCTTCAAAAAGCAACAAATAATTCTTGTTAATAAAAAGTTTATAGAAGTTGAGAGGGAAGAGGGGATACTGTTCCCCACGTGCTCTGGGCCTTCAGTATCGATTCTAACTTCCTGTTGAGGTTTGTGCACAAGTATTCAAAAACATTTTGATGATTTTTCTGACTCGGACCAGGCTAGATTTTATTACCAATTTGATTTAGCCAAACTTATACATACGTATAAAGTCATCCTCATCTACTCCTCTCAACAACATCATAAAAATAAATTTGTCTAATTTTTGGAAAGAGATTTTAATCTTCTGCTGATTCACTGATTTGACCTCAATTAAAATACCCTCTTTATAAGCTTGCATTATGAGTCACAAATTTCTTTGGTTTATAAAACCTCTAATGAAGAAGAAAGAGAAGGACGCAAGTTACAGGAAGCTGAGTCTTTGGCTAATCATTTTTTAAAGAAATGAACGGCCTCAGCCTTTTCAGGGACAGACGTCTCTTGAGGTGTTTCCAAAATACTGATCTATGAGTGTAAACTGCCTTTATTTCATTTGTTAAATCAGCCACAGTTACTTAATACCTGCTCTCGATACAGAGCGGTGATCAGAGTGTACAGTGAGTTCAAAAGAGTAAAATGTATTTAAGTCTAACCTCGAGGACTTTCTGGTTAACGAGGAATGATAAGATGTAGAAAAGAGAAAAACCATAAAACACAATCGCAAAACAATTAGTCACCAAGCAATATTGCAAACATGGTAAGTCATCATGGCTGGAGTTATAAATGCACCTGATGGTAGGTGAAAGACTTCACTAGGGAGGTGAATCTTCCCAGAACTCTGAAAAATAAAATGAGGAAAAGTCAGAATTATCCACATTCCTAAGCACACCATGCTTCAGAGGCAGCCATTCTATAACATACCTGTGAACAAAACTCTCTGAATCAGTTCTTACACATTTCAGGATTCACATATAGTCACAAACACTCAGACATAAATTCAGCCTGACTTGCCCCGAGGTGAAAACATAAATCCAGGGCCCAGGTTTATGTTTTCCAATTATTATATCGCAATCATGTATGTGTCAGGGACAGGTTAGCTGTCCACTAAACATGGTTAGGCATGACCTTGAATTTCTGGCCTTTGGTACGTGGGCAGAAGTAAAGTACATCATTCTCAGGTTGGGCCTGTAAAAACTTCCCGTGTGATTCTGTATGCTCTCTCTTCCCCTGCGATCTGGCTAGATCCTGATTCCAGGATGGCATCCGAAGCCACATATTGAATGTGGTCGAACCTCCATCAGCCTGGGTCCCGGAATGTCTGCGTAGAGCAGACAACACCCTCACCTCCCCTACACGCGTCCTGGCTGATTGGACATTTGTTAAGCCACTGAGCTTTGGGTGCTTATCTGTTATAACAGCTGACATAACCTTACCTATATAATGTATCGTATCTGAAAAAAAAAAGAAAACATTTCATTTTAAAAAATAAAGGGCTTCCCTGGTGGCACAGTGGTTGAGGGTCCGCCTGCCGATGCAGGGGACATGGGTTCGTGCCCCAATCCGGGAGGATCCCACATGCCGCGGAGCGGCTGGGCCCGTGAGCCATGGCCGCTGAGCCTGCGCGTCCGGAGCCTGTGCTCCGCAACGGGAGAGGCCGCGGCAGTGAGAGGCCTGCGTACCGCAAAAAATAAATTTAAAAAAATTTAAAAATAAAATAAAATAAAACATTTGAATGGCAAGTAAAATCAAAACTCTTAAGTGTAAATATGGTTAGAAGAAAACATGGAGCGATACAATTATTTGAGGGGGAAATTTTTTCTTAACGGGGTCAGCTCTGTAATACAACTAGCTGTGCCCTGTTGCTCCCGCCCCCCTCCCCGCCCCATGCCCCCGGCAGTGCTGTGGGACCAGAATAGCTTCTGCCTGTGGAGAAGACTAAGACTCTTCATTCACTAAGACTCTGGGGTGTGTGATTTCTTACACAGTAACCCCGCTCCTTTTCTTTTTCCTGTGTCATACCTCGCTCCAGTGAAATTTTTCAGGGAAGCAAATATATCAAACAGATCATCTTGGCACCACTCTGGTTGAACTGGGAGCTGAAAATGCAGCTCCAGCCCCAAACTGCCCCTGCTGCTCCTGGAAACACCTTAACAAAACCCCAGAGGCTCTTAGGAGCACAGTTCGAAAGCCATGATTTACATTGATTCAATCGCAAATATTAGGTGCAGTGGCACCAAGCATCCTTAGTTTCCAGAACTTACAATGGCCTTATCATCTACCATGCATTACCTGCATTTTTGGAAATTATTTAAATTTTCAACCTATGTATACTCTTAAGATGATAAACTCCATTTTCCTCTAAAATATTTCTTTACATTTATCTTTCTTCCATTTTTCTCTTATCATCAGCCTAGTTCAGGCCCACATTACATGACTCCTTTGCCTCAGTTTCTCCCCACTCTCCCAATCCATCCAGCACACTTCCTGTTAAGAGTCTATTCTCTGTCCATGGATAAAGAAGATGTGGTATATATATACAATGGAATACTACTCAGCCATTAAAAAGAATGAAATAATGCCATTTGCAGCAACATGGATGGACCTAGAGATTATCATACTAAGTGAAATAAGTCAGACAGAGAAAGACAAATACCATGTAACATCATTTATATATGGATTCTAAAATATGACACAAATCAACATATCTACAAAACAAAAACAGACTCACAGATATAGAGAACAGACTTGTGGTTGCCAAGTGGGGCACAGGTGGAGGGTTGGATTGGGAGTTTGGGATTAGCAGAGGCAAACTATTATATATAGGATGGATAAACAATAAGGCCCTACTGGATACCACAGGGAATTATATTCAATAGCCTGTGATAAACCATAATGGAAAAGAATATGAAAAAGAATATATAACTGAGTCACTTTGCTTTCCAGCAGAAATTAACACAACATTGTAAATCAACTACACTTCAGTAAAATTTAAAAAAAAAAAAAAAGGAGTCTATTCTCTGTCCAGCAGCACAAGTGGCCCTTACGGAATATGCATCTGAGCAGGTCACTCTTGCTGGAAACCCTCCGATGGCTACCCATCACACTTTGAATAAAAATCCAAAGGCCTTTCAATGGCCCCTAAGACCCCACATGACTTGGCCTCAGCTCCACCCTCCCGGCTACTATAGCTGCACCTCCCTGTTCTTCCTGAAACGTGGCAAGGACGCTCCCATCCCAGGGCCCCTTACACTCACGTTTCCCTAAACCTGCACCTCTCACTTTCCTGAGGACTGGCTGGCAGCTTGCTGATGTATTTCATCCGGGACCAAGATCAGACCTGGCCTGTTCAAAGGCTGTCCCCGACCACCTTGTGTGAAACAACCTCTTCTCCTTTATGCCCCTACCCAGAGTATATCATTTCCTGACATTAAATCACGCATGGGCTTGTTTCCCCTCACTTAGACTGTAAGCTCCTTGAGGATAGGATTTTGATTTTGTTCCTTACTCCATCCCAACACCTAAAACAGTACATAGCACATACCTGTTGCTCAGTAAATAATTCTACAAGGGAATAAATGAACGAATTCCCTCAGAGAGTTTGTAGCACCTAATGATTACTCTTTCCAGCTCAAAACCATTCAGGCCCCAGCAGTACTAAGGCACAGCTCCCTTCTGCAGCCTTATTTCCTGTGTCAGAGTCTCCTGGATATTGACGCTCACGGCAACATGTGTGAATCTCAAAAGCATTATGCTGGATGAAAGAAGCCAAACTAGAAAGGTTTGTATTGTATGATTCCATTTATATGACATTCTCAAAAGGACAAAACTGTAGGACAAAGAACAAGATCTGTGGTTCCAGGAATTATGGGTGGAGGTAGGGGTGACTATAAAAGAATAGCGCGAGGGAGCTTGCAGGGTGGCGGTGATTGATGGAGTTGTTCTGCACCCTGATTATGGTGGTGGTCACGAATCTACGCATGTGCTGAAATTCATAGAATTGTACTCCAAAGGAAAGAAAGTCAAGTTTAGTATAATTCTAAAAATAAAATAAAAAATAAATAAATATGCAAAAAAATATTTTGGTCCTGTGGACACTAAGATCCAGACAAATTGAATTTTTGCTGTTCCTACTTCTTGCTCTGACTTTCCTGCCCTCTCCCATCTCCTCCAGTAACCTCTCTTGTAACCTCTCCTGTTTCTAGCCCCTCCTTCCTAAGTCTCTCTCTACCAGACTCTCTACATTGAAAGTTTCTTGCCACAAAACTGCCAGATTGATCTTTCTAAAACATGACCTCCTCAGAAACTTTCAATGGCTCCCTTTCACTTATGGCAATGGTTTCCAAGCCTTTCACCTTTTCTCCAGTGAATCTTTGTTCAACTGGAATCTTTTTCAGGAGCCAAGTGTGCAGAACAGACCAATTTGGAGATTTCCCTGGTTCACCTAGTTGACAAAGGGTGGGGTGCTAGAGTCCCACTGAAGTGCCTCCCCATGGCTCCTTCTTACACACCACCCCAAATCCCCAACATTCCTCCACGGAACCCCAAGAGCTATTAGAAACACAGGATGAGAACCAGTGGCCAATAGAACAAAGTCTAACTTTCTAGAGAGAGATTTCTGATCTCTGAGAGATCTTGCTATTTGTCCTAAAGAATGTATGGGACCATTAAAGGGCAGGAGACTTGGAAGATTTGGGGTTCAAGCCCCAATCTAGCCACTTCCTAGCTGTGTGAAACTCTTTTGCCCTTAGATCAAGTTAAGGTAAGAATAACCTATCTCACCGTGCTCTCGTGATGACATGCCATAGTACGTGAATTCTTTTGTAAAGTATAAAGTGCTTTGTAAAATGTATGATAGAGTATTATTATTATGAGAGGCAGTGTAGGTGTGGGCAAAAACTATGGGTTTGGGCCCTTTTACTTTGTTCAAATGCAGGTCCTGTCACTTGCTACCACTGGCGAGTTTCTTATCCTCTCAGAGTCTTTTATCTTGTGTGTAAAATGAAGCAAATATAGCATCACTTCTGGACATGAAAACCTCCAGAAGGAGACGAGGGATGTCTCCTTCCATAAGCCCCTTTTTAAGTGCAATCACTGGCAAAGGGAGTGGTACCAACATAGGGAAGGATGTTCAAACAGATGGTGCCCATGCCAGGAAAAAAAGAAGGGAAAATGACTTTTGCATTGTCATTCAACAGTCTCAGCTTCAATTTCTACCTTTGGAGTCCTGTTGCTAAGCCAGACTTCTCAGTGTAATAAAATATTCCTCCATTCTATAAAGAATTTCTGTCTATAGTGTCAATAGTCTACAGTGTGCAATATTTTCATCAATTCTTTTAATTGAAAATAAATTGTATTATTTGGTTCTTCTCACTGACATATTTAATTATATCCTCATGATCTGTCTTAGAGAAACTAGCCAGTCTTTCAGTGGGTTAAACAGAGATTAATAGAAACAAGAGTTTTCTATGGAGAGAAAAATGACATTACTAAGTAGCAAGAAGGAAGCAGAATTTTCCACAAAGGTAAAATGCCAACATTTGTGCAAGAGTAAACAGGATTATCCTGTCTTGGTGCATGGCAGAAAACACAATTGGATCATAAAATCATAGAGCTAAAAGAAAATTTATGGCTTATATACAAAACATTAAGTAACAATAATAGAATGCCTAGCTAAAAATCACATAATTAATTAGTAACATAACTGGGACTGGAATTCAGATTCCTTGAACAAGAACTCTGAACAAGAACCTCCCTCAATAAAGGAAGGTAGCTGATGGGTCTCCTATAAGATCATCATTATTAGGGTTTCAGCAGTTCAAATAACATTCCATTTGGGAACTAATGAGAAACGAAACAGAAATATAGAATTAAGGTAAGCTTACAGATTAATATAAAATTCTGCTTCATTTAATTTTAAACAACTTAGTAATGCTATCAAAGACCAGGCAAGAATTGGAAGAGTTTATTTGAACAGATTTTGGATTTCACCAAGATAGCAAAACAACTTTTATATCATCCCTTTGGTTGAAAAAATAAGCCAGTTCATTCTTGTTAAATCATTTCCATCTGGTCACAAGAATAATTTCCCTTCAAAATAACTACCCACTGGTTTTCAGCTGGTTGGTGGCCTGAAACATGAGAGGCTTTCTTTTCATTACTGGATTTGCTGATGTTCAGCTCTCTACACCAAACTTCTTAGAGATTTCCTTTCTCAGTGTGGTGTTCAGCCTACTATAAAATTCCATGAATTCATAAGTGCCCAAATGATACAAAATGTATGATACAGAAAAACAATCCCCATTCCCACCTACTCCCATTCTACATGACTATTTTAAAACATATAATTGACCTTTAGCTTTATTTCTTCTGCTGCTGAGATTTCAACATGTTAATAACTCATAATGTGATCATCCACATAATCTTATGGATCAAATTTCCATTGACAGTAAGTATATTTACTCATTTTTAAAAGGAACTTAAGTAAATGGTTACAAATTATGGGAAAGGCATAGTAACTTCAAATAAAAACCATAACTTGACTTTTGGAGTCCAACAGATCAGAGTTTAAATTTTTATTTTTTATTTATTTATTATTATTATTATTATTTTTGGCGGTAAGCGGGCCTCTCACCGCTAAGGCCTCTCCGGTCGCGGAGCACAGGCTCCGGACGCGCAGGCTCAGCAGCCATGGCTCACGGGCCGAGCCGCTCCGTGGCATGTGGGATCTTCCCAGACCGGGGCACGAACCCGTATCCCCTGCATCGGCAGGCGGACTCTCAACCACTGCGCCACCAGGGAAGGAAAGGGAAGGAAAGCCCTCAGAGTTAAAATTTTGTCTCTGCCATTGACTAGTTCAGTGGCCTTGCGCCCAGTTACTTGAAATCACTGAGACTTGGTGCTCCTGTAGGAATAATGGAATAAAAATATTTGCCTCCGGGAGTTTTATTAAGATACCATGCCACATTATGAGTAAAGCACTTAATACTGTGCCTAGAATAATAGTGCTCCATAATGGTATCTATTCTGTTATAATGTATCTATAATGTGCTTGCTATTCACTGATTGTCAATAATTATTATAAAAATTAAGAATATATGTAAAAGAAATTTTTTGAATTTTGCTTCTTGCTTTATACTTTAAACAGCTCTTTCTGATTTCTGATTTTTAAGACCTTTAAAATATTTAAGAGTTCTAAATAGGAAAACATTCCTAATAATTTTTCATCTCTTTTTATTTTAAAACCAAATCTAACACAAACACACACGCACAAAAAGCCTTGTAATGGTAAGATTAAGGATGACTCATTCTATGTGCCCATGTGAAATCTTTTCCTTCTTTTAAGGACCCCTGGAAGAAATCAAGCTAGACAATAGAGGAATTATATTAACTGGTTTGAGATGGGAAGAAAAAATACAGTATGATGTATCTCTTCTTCACCTCAAAACCAAAACCATATAAATAAACCAGGGCTTCCCTGGTGGCGCAGTGGTTGAGAGTCCGCCTGCTGATGCACGGGACGTGGGTTTGTGTCCCGGTCCGGAAGGATCCCACGTGCCGCGGAGCGGCTGGGCCTGTGAGCCATGGCCGCTGAGCCTGTGCGTCCGGAGCCTGTGCTCCGCAACGGGAGAGGCCACAACAGTGAGAGCCCCGCGTACTGCATAAATAAATAAATAAATAAATAAATAAACCGAATCATGGCTTTCATCAACTGTGAAAAAGAAAGAAAGAAAACTGAAAGAAAAGGAGAAAAATAAGAGCAGGTATTAACTGTTTTTGTGCCATGAACTTCTCCAGGTAAAGCATCTAAATTTTTGATGTAATGATGAAACAATAATTCAAGATAGTTGAAGTAACCGTAATATAATATGAAAAGACTTGTGATTTTTGCAGTTGACGAAAGTACAGGTACTGCTAATATGGCTGAGGTTTATGGCCCATATTCAATATTAAAGGAAATACTACATTTCAATTAGAGATTAATGAAAATAAAGACGAAATTTTTTCTCACCCAAGCTTACAGACCACCTCAGTTCTATCTGCTGAACCCCCTGGACC
>NW_006786377.1:2296341-2324710 GCF_000442215.2 Lipotes vexillifer
GGACCCCAGTTGCAGAATTTCTGCATTGGAGATATACCAAACCCAATTTGTATCTTCCTAAACGTAAGATAGAATTGGAATATTAGTTCCTTTAAATTTTCTGAATCATGGTAAAAATTAACTTTCTGTGTTACAATTAGCAAAATAAGGAAACAAGTACAGTTTTGCTTCTTTCCTTCAAGCAAAGTTTAAGTGAAATGACAAGCAATTATTTTTATTTTCTTACAAAGTTTTTTCTTGGGTGACTTTTCTACATTGTTAACAAAATTCTGTTTCTTTTTTCCACTTTTCCTGAATGTTATTTTCAAGTTCACCTATTTTGATATACTTCTATGATAAACCACTGTAACATTGGGTCACAAACATTATATGTATACAGAAAATTTCAGCCAAGAAAGGAATGAGGACACAGTTTTGTTGTCATTGACCTTACTGTGTTTTACCAAATCCTTGCTCCAGCATAATGATTTTAAAGTTGAAACCACAAGAATGTGTGCAGTCAACAATTAATATTATACTCTGCCAGATTTTCTTGCTGAAATCGGCATTCTAAATAGTACAGAAGAAAAATCCAGCCACTTTACTGTGCTAAGGGATCTCCCCCTTGTGCCTAAACTTTGTATTGAACTCAAGCAGGATTGAAAGTCATCAGCATGACATATATTATGAATTATTTTTTTCTTTTTGGCTGCGCAACAAGTGGGATCTTAGTTCCCCGACCAGGGATTGAACCTGCGCCCCCTGCAGTGGCAGTGCAGCGTCTTAACCACTGGACTGCCAGGGAAGTCCCTGAATTTTTGTTTAAAGTAAGGCAAAAAGTGACTTACCTTCTCATATAAAGCAATTACTCAATGTTGAGAGTTTGGGGCTAAAAGCCCAATACAAGCACTATTCTAGGGCTAGAATAATTGGGTGGCTTCAAATAATTCTCCGTTACTGAAGACTTGCAATGCTTAATGGGTACTAGTTGTCTGAAGATGTTCGTATCAGCTTCTTTTATAATAGCAAAGATTCTGAACAATCTACATAGCAAAACAAAATATGATCTAGCTATATGATGAAATGTTTGCAGCCATGAAAAGTCACATTTTTGAAGAATTAACAAATGGGAAACTGAGCACAATGTAATACTGAAGGGATAAAGCAGTATTCAAAGATGCACACATTTATGGAAAACTCCCAATTATATAACACGTATTTCTTTATTCATTTAACAAGCACCAACTGGTCTAATTGATCAGACTTTCAAGTAGACCCATTTCATCCTTCAGACTTCAATTTAAATAGCATCACGTCAGGGGGTTAAGAAAATTATTTCAAGGGCTAGAATTTGTCACCTACCAATCAGTCATTCATTGAACACCTACTCTGTGCTCTACATTGTGTGGGGAGCAAACACACAGAAGTCAGTGGCTGCCCCCAAGAAATGTACAACTTATGGGAATCAACACTTTAGAAGTGTCTTCCCTAATAACTGGTTTTCCTTTCTCCAAAATTCTGGAAGGTCTGAGAGCGAGGTGGATGTTAACTAAACTGAAAGGGGGAAATGTGACCCACCAAAGAAAAGTAGGAAGGTAGGAGAACCAGGTGAACAGTGGCTGCTGGTTGGATGGCTCAGAGTATACTAACTCCACACCCAGCAGTATCTGTAGCTTACAAATGAAGGGAGAAAATCAGGGTTCATGGAATACTCAGGTGGCCGCTAGGGGATGCCAGAATGCTGATATCTTTCAGCGTGACGCCCGTTTCCCTAGGGGAATCTGGGTTTGCGATTGAATGTAGTTCAAGTTGACCAGAAATAACTTCTCCTTTTCCAGTAAAATTGTGAGAATGTGACTTAGGTCACGGAGTTAACAGGAGACCAGGCATTAGCAATCAAGTATTTATGAGTCCCAGATCATTATTAAGTCCCAGGTCATACTGTTATCCACGGGGAAAAAAAAAATCTTCCATCCCTCCAGCCGGAACTAATTATAGCAAACTAGACAAAAATTACAAAAGTAAAATGACAACAAAACCAATTAACCAAACTAAAACTTCAGAAGCTGGAAAACCACTGCAGGATTTTTTTTTAATTTAAATAGTACAAACCTGGTTTTTGTTTTTTGTCTTAAAAATGTAAAAAATATGTCTAGGCATGGAGAAAGAAATACATCCAAATCTTAACAGGAGTATTGGAGGTGGTGGAATAACATTATTATTTTTCTCATTTTTTCCCTCTGCTTTATTCATTTTCTGTAATGTCAGGATATCATTTATCGCATACCATAAATGTCAGACACTGCATTAGCACTTTATCATGGTAGTAAGACACGCATGTGCAGAAGTGTTCAGAGTCTCCTCGACTCCCCACACCCAGTCCAGGGAAATAGGAGAGTAGAGAGGAGAAAGTTTTGTGGAGTTAGAGGCTCCAGAACAAGGCTCAGTGAGGGCTTGGGCGGAGGGAGCTGTTAGGAAAATGGGTGGGAGAGGAAATTTTAATAATTCTAACTCTGAACTGTGTTTTCAATTCACCCTAGGGTTTTCTTAAAATCTAAGAAAATGGTTTTTATTACGTTGGTATTGCCTTTTGCAGTGGGAATTTCTTTTATAGAAACATGACCTTGAGGTTGAATAACATGGGTTCTGGCTATTAAAAAGTTCAAAAGCATTACTGCATTTTATCAAACACCAAAATGCCACCTTGAATTACAGAAAAAAGCTGGGTCATCTCAAGAAATCGTGTTCATTTGCTGTTTAATCAAAAAGTAACACAGAGCTTCCCTGGTGGCGCAGTGGTTGAGAGTCCGCCTGCTGATACAGGGGACTCGGGTTCGTGTCCCGGTGCGGGAAGATCCCACGTGCCGCGGGGCGGCTGGGCCCGTGAGCCATGGCCGCTGAGCCTGCGCGTCCGGATCCTGTGCTCCGCAACGGGAGAGACCACAACAGTGACAGGCCCGCGTACCACAAAACAAACAAAAAAACCACAAAGTAACATAAATCAGTGGAGTATAAACCGCTATCCTCCACCTAATTATTTACCTGCGCTTCATCCACATTCTCATTATAATATACCTAAGATACTGGATCTATGTCTTGCTAAAAAAGGGTTGCATGGATTTTATAGGCTGCTTTACCCAGGAGTTACTTCATACTTAAGCAAGTATGGTATTGTTAGCAGTTGAAACAATTGAAGATGCTATTTTAGGAAAGTTTCCCAAGATCCCTCAGCTCTTCAGTGGAAACTTCACCCCCAGCTGACTCCGGAGCCCCAGCTTCCCTCATCGTGCTCCTCTGTACCTACACCAAACATAATATATAGGCCAAATCTGCTGGGGTAGAAACAGCAGGAGAAGGCGACAGGCAGAGCCCTGTCCATTGGGTGTCTTCGGCCCTCATCTCAGAGGCCCTTAGGTGATGTTAACAAGCAGTTCAAAAACCAGCGTTTTGCAACAAGAGAAACAAAAAACATAAAGAAGACTTCGTGAAAATGTAAAACGTTGTGCTGCAAACAAAAAGACACCCCATAGAATGGGAGAAAATATTTGCAAATTATATATCTGATGGGACTTGTATGCAGAAGATATAAGAACTCTTAAAAATAAAAAATAAGTAAACATAAACTCTTGGAACTTCTCTGGCTGTTCAGTGGTTAAGACTCTGCACTTCCACCACACAGGGCAAGGGTTTGATCCCTGGTCAGGGAACTAAGATCCCACATGACACATGGCGACATGGCCAAAAATAAAAATAACATAATTTAAAAAATTAAAACTCTTACAACAAAAGATAATCTAATTTTTAAATGGAGAAAAGAATTGAAGACACTTCTCCAAAAATATACAAATGACTGATAAACACATGAAAACATGTTCAACATCAGGGAAATACAAATTGAAACCACAATGAGATACTGCTTCTTACCCAGTAGCATGGCTATAATGAAAAACACAGACAATAACAAGTGCTGACAAGGATGTAGAACTGGAGCCCTCATGTGGAATGTAAAACACTGCAAACACTTGGGGAGTCTGGCAGTCGCTCAAAATGTTAAAAATGTAACTGCCACAGGATCTAGCACTTTTACACCTAGGTACATACCCAAAGAACTGAAAACACACATACATACAATCACGTGTACATGAATGTCCATAGCAGCATTATTCATAATAGTCAAAAAGTGGAAACATACAAAGTGTCCATTCACTCATGAATGGATAAATATGGCAGACCCATATATGGTATATCCATACAATGGAATATTATTCAGGCAAGAAAAAGAGGAATGAAGTACTGATACATCTTACAACTGATGAATCTTAAAAAGAAGCCAGTCACAAATGACTACATATTTTATATTCTATTTATATATGAAATGTCCAGAACAGGTAAATCCATAGACAGAAAACAGATTACTAGTTGCCAAGTGCTGAGGAGAGGGGGCTGGGGAGTGACTGCCAATGGGTGCAGGGTTTTAGAGAGCGTAAAACTTTCTGAAATTAGACTGTGGTCATGGGGGCACAACTCTGTGAACATACTGTACTAAAATACTGTACACTTTAAATGGATGAATTATGTGTGAATTTTACCTCAAGAATGCTGGTTAAGGGCTTCCCTCGTGGCGCAGTGGTTAAGAATCCACCTGACAATGCAGGGGACACGGGTTCGAGCCCTGGTCCGGGAAGATCCTACATTCCATGGAGCAACTAAGCCCGTGCACAACTACTGAGCCTGCGCTCTAGAGTCCCCAAGCCACAACTACTGAGCCTGCAAGCCACAACTATTGAGCCCGTGAGCCACGAACAAGAGAAGCCACCACAATGAGAAGCCCGCGCACCGCAAGGAAGAGTAGCCTCTGCTCGCTGCAACTAGAGAAAGCCCGCATGCAGCAACAAAGACCCAAAAGCAGCCAAAAATAAATAATAGATAAAAAAATTAAAATTACAAAACAAAATCAACTGGCGAAACTCCAAGAGGCCCCTCCCTCCTGCTAAATAAGCATTTTTTAAAATGCCGTCTTGACTTCCTCTTCCACGGTGCCATCTTCTTGCTCTTGCTCTAGTTTGCTTCCTTGCTCTCTTTCTTGTAGGAGAGGGTAAACTACCTCCTCATAATTTCATGCTCTTAATAAAACATGAACATAGAAAAACATCCCATGCTTTGGAAAAAAGTGATGTATTACACCATAGCTCCTGCTGTGGCTATGAAGTCAATACAAATATACAATTGTGTTCTAACTTATGGCAAGTGTCTACAAGTAATTCTCATGTGCTCAGTATTTTAGTCACAATGTTTAAAACAGGAACACATGTAGATAAGGAAATGAGTAAATTCAAAACGTGCAGCTTTATATAAACATTTTACCAAAACAATTTTAAGCACTTAGCAAGGGCACAGACTATCATTTAAGTGACATAATTCAACAACTGCCTGGACAACATCTATAATATGCATTATGAGTTTCTTCATCATAAAGACCTCATTTTTAATCTTCCCTTCTTGACCTTCCCCCACTGGAAGATAAAACCAGTGAGATTTTCAGTACAATTTACAATTCATTTTATTATTCTGGTGCAAGAAAACGTTCCCAGGTTTATTTCCAATTTCAGTTTCAAAACAAACTGACCCAAAACTTAGTCTTTAATAGCTGTGATCACCAATAAATGTGTTAGATTATAAAAGGTGAATTAACTCATTGGTAGTACAAAGTCAATGCAGAAGTATCTTTCCTACCTAAAGCATTTTTTTTAAACTGTAGAGCAATCCCATTCATTTAAAACATTTATGTGTTAAAATAATATACTTCAGTTGATTATGGACATCACAAATAGAATGTAAAAGACATTACATTTCTTCAAGTACTATTTGTTTCATTCTGTTCAATTGTGTGTTTCCTACCATCCATTCTACAGGTCAATCAAAATACAAATGCGTGCAAATAATACAGGTTATTGAAATGAAATAAAATTCAAGGAGAACAAAATTAAGAATTAACTTATGAGGTAAGTTTTACTTTCGTGTGTTCAGATATCACAGTTGTTAAGAAATGCCTCTCTTTACAAAGCATATTTAACATGTAAATATATTATATCTTCATTGAGCCCTTATCTCTAGAGCCCAAAATCAAGTTGGGTAAAATTCCATGCCTCCTAGAATATTAAATACCATGCAGCATAGTATTTTTTAAAATGTTAACTTTTAAAGCAGAATTCACTTATATTTCTGCCCAATTGAAAATAAGTTCATTAAAACCATTTGAAATGATGCATTTAACTTGAAATGTTACTAAAATTCCAACATAAATGTAACTATCTGTAACCAGTGTAATCCACCTATCCCCAAAACAATGTAGCGGGCCAAAACGTTCAAAGGAGAAAGCATCAGAGTGTGTGTAAAAGAGCATTGAGAAGCCAAGCTTCCCAGAGCTTTTCTGGGGATGAAGAGTGACTGTCAGATCTTTCTACCCAACTGAGAGTTCCTACACCAAGTCAAAGTGGACCATCAAACTGAAATATTCCATATTTCCCAATGGTCAACCAGTTGGGCACAGAAGCTGTGAGTTGTTCACCTTGCCCAGGCTGCAGACCAACCTGAACTTCAGCTTTTAATGTTCTTATACTGCAGACAGGTGCAGGGTGGAAGCCATTCAAAGCCTCATGAAATGGAATGGTAAATTCCCATCTTCTGTCCCCCGTCAACTTCCTGTAATTCAAATCACCCTTAAATAAAATTAAATGTGCCTTTTGTAGTGTAGCATATAAGTCAGGAGCGACTTGAGGCATTGCACTGAATTCATGAGGCAGAGTCCAAAACATGTGATCGAGGTAAACCCATCTGCCCATTTTAATATGGTTTTCCCAGTCAACCCCACATTTGGACACCCACTTATGGTTAGAATGTTTTAGTTGTTCGATTATCCAGTTAAAATCATGTATAGTAGTATCAGAAACAAACCATGGAATCGTTTTCCCATAAAAATGGATCTCAGTAGCCAGTTTAGAGGACAACAGTAAGTCAGCTAATACTAAATCTGTAACAAGTTCAAACCCAGAATTATCCAGAACAATATCCACTCGAGTAATAGATGCTTTTTCTCTTTTTTTTTTGCAATTGCTAAGCAATGACCAAAGATGTTCCATGTCATTCACTAAAATGAAAGGTTTTAGGTCTTCCAAAGAATTAATTAAATTGATCTTCTGGGAAATAGTTTTCCCACCTGATAGAGACAGATCACACTTATTTCCCCACAGTGAAATCTGAAAAAGAAAAAGCACAAAACATTTACCTTTCTTTTGAATAACCAACAAAAACTCTATTACGTAGGATGTAATGGGAGGTGGGGTTGCTAAAAGTATTCATAAAATTCTTAATATAAAATGTCCACCCAATCTACATTTTCTCTAAGTATACTGTATAAAAAAGGTAAAACAATGAAACTTTAGCCAGTATGCAATGAACTTAAGAAAAAAAAAGTTTGAATGATTTTAGCACTCACATCGTTTAATCAGAGTGAAAGTTTTTGCATCTTGCAGATATTATTAGAACATGATCAGATGCTGTAAAATGAGGCTACAAAGTTTACTTTATAATCCAGAGTCAAGAGAAAATAAAAATTCCCCCATCCTTAGGACCTGGCAACTTTTCTGGGATTTAGTTTTCTCACTTGTAAAATAAATAAATTGAACACAGTGATAACTAAAGATCCTTCCAACTCTAATAATCTACTTTTCCACTTTGAAATACTCAAGCTTATTTTGTAGGAAATGGTATGTAGCCCCATTTTTTTAAGCTCTCACTAAAATTACATGTTTAGAACTGTAGGCTCTAGAATCGGACAGACCTGGGTTCAAATCCTAGCATCTCCAATAAACAACCACTGGTAAATTAAGCTCTAAGGCTCAAATTCCACAACTGAAAAATGAGATAATAATAGCACTTAGCTCGTAGAGTTATTCTGAGTATTTGACATAATGCATGTAAGTAATGTATCCAAAAGCTGGCATACAGAAGTATTCAATAAATATTAGCCCAAACAGGCTCCAGTATTCTGTGATTCAAAATAAGAGGAAAGTGCATGTTCCAACCAAGAATATTATTTTAAAAAGAAAGATAACTCAAGCGTCCAAATTTGATGAAGAAACATACAACGGCACACATGACGGCACTCTCCAGCTGAGGTCGGGGTCTCTGTTGGCCTACGGCACATTTCCTTCAGATCATCTTCCAGTTTGTAATTCTGTATTTATTTGTGCCACTATTCGTTTACATTCCTTCAGGATTACAAGTTCAATGGCAACAAGGACTAGTCTGTTTTCCTCACCACCACATGCCCGGCATCTAGAACAGTGTTCGGTGAAGTTGACACTGAAATATTTGTGTGAACAGTGGTGGAGTGCTGTGGCTTTTAAAAACATCAATAATTCCCTAGAAACTAAGACACCTTCAGGCTTCCTGTAGGGAGATAACCTGCTGGTCATCGTGCGCACTAATGGGGACAACTGTGTCTTCCTTTACGTGGGCGAAGAGAGGCAGTCTGGGGTAGCTGGCTGAACTAGGTGACACAAGATAGATCAGTACGCTTTCTTCTTCACAGTTTATTATACTTACGGGACAAAGAACATGTTCAAAGACGATGATTTCCCAAAAGAATGGGCAGGCTGGGGGCAGCGAGTGACATGCTGATTTGTTTTTCTTTTCTTTTCTAATTCTAAGCTAAGTATAATAGTGAGAGGGGGAAATAATACTCCACTTTATTAGTTAACAGAACCATGACCACTTTTCTTCCAAACTCAAAATATGCCTTTCCTGCTTCATCATTCAGCTTACTCTGCTCGCCCTCCAAGTTTCATCAGGACTTTATCACATCCCACAACTATCAGCACATTCGGTAGCCTCTACTTTCAAGGTACATCCAGAATCTGGTGACATTTACCATCTCTGATGCTACCAACTTGGTCCAGTCTGCCCTCACCTGAGTCACTGTAGTAACAAATCTCCCCATTCCCACCCTTGTGCCTTCGGTCTGTCCTCGGAAGTAATCCATGAAATAAGTCATTTAACGTTACTCCTCTGGGCTTCCCTGGTGGTGCAGTGGTTGAGAATCCATCCACCTGCCAATGCAGGGGACACGGGTTCGAGCCCTGGTCTGGGAAGATCCCACATGCTGTGCAGCAATTAAGCCTGTGCACAACTACTGAGCCTGCGCTCTAGAGCCTGCGAGGCACAACTGCTGAAGCCCGTGTGCCACAACTACCGAGCCTGCGCTCTAGAGCCCGCGTGCTGCAACTACTGAAGCCCGCGCGCCAAGAGCCTGTGCTCCGCCACAAGAGAAGCCACCGCGGTGAGAAGCCCGCACTGCAACGAAGAGTAGCCCCCGCTCGCTGCTACTGGAGAAAGCCCGATCGCAGCAAGGAAGACCCAACGCAGCCAAAAGTAAATAAATAAAACAAATGAATTTATTAAAAAAAAAAAAGTTACACTTCTGAGCAAAACCCTCTAACAGCTTCGCGCTTCATTGTGAGTAAAAACCAAAGTCCTCGCCTTTGCTCTGGAGGCAGCCTGGCTTCTGTGCAGCCGCGGCCCGCAGCCCCTCTCACCTCTGCTCCCCATTCCCTGAGACCTCCCCGTCACGGTCTCCCACACACCTGGCAGGCTCCCCACTCAGGGCTCCGCAGGAAGCTCCACCCAGACGTGAGGGGACCCCCTCCTTAGCAGGACCTTCCCTGGGGGCCAGGCTTAAAACTGCAGCTCCGCACCCCTCCCCCACCACTCCAGGTCCCCCTTCCCCGCTTTATGTCTCTTCCGAGCACTTTCAAACATCTCTTTCTGGAAATGTTTCGAACGTCTTCCGGGAAGTAAGGGCTGGGGAAACTGCTGTGTAAAACCACATACTTTCAAATAGTTCTGATTATAATGATATATTTTAAATTTTAAGATGTTTTGAATGAGAATTCAAAACTAAACTTAAGACAAGATAGATGAAGAAATGTAATAAAACCATATGAAATAGGCCATGGGCCACCCGATTGTTTCCACCTGCTGATGACAACTGCACAACAGCTGTGCTCCACTCTGTGCCCAACACTTACAGGAACGAAGCTAGTGTAATTCTCAGGTCAAATTATGAGGCACATAGTACCACCCTCTGTTAACCGACGAGGAAACTGAAGCTCAGAAACATCAAGTACCTTGCTTCAGGTCCAAACACAAGTAAGTGACACGGCCAACATTCAAAGCCAAGTCAGGCTGGGCCGATCAGATGACTGTGAACTTCAGTATCTCTCAAGAATGACAGAGCTATGAAGCCAGATGACTCCTGTGCCACTAAAACCTCCAGTGGGAGTAGAAGAAACTTCAAAACCCCTTTTCAGAGATTAAATGGATTTTCATCTCTCGAATAGATAATTATTAAAATGATAAAAAATGATCACTGATAACTTAAATGACAATATGTAAACATGCTTTGCTGTTAAACGTGTACCAGTTTATTTTTCAACTATTTAAATAAACAAACTCAGGAGATTAATTATTACATTTACCTGAAGAACTTTAAAAAACTCATTTTTCAGCTGATTTTCATCTAGGTCTTCAATAGTTTTCATCAACTCTTGCAGGTGAGTACATAAAGCAATGATAGATTCCTGAGACTCAAAGAAATTTTGGTCTTTTAATTCTTTAAATATATCAAAGTCATCGATCGGTGGACTAAAGTAGGAAAAAAGCATAAGTGAAACATTTATATAACTGTACCTTTTTTTTTAATATTTTGGAAATTGCAGTTTATTAAAGGAAAGAGAATAGTAGCAGCCCATCTAAAAACTTACTGGTAATTTTTACTAGGTATAACATAGATCAAGTTACACAAAAATAATAATCAAATTACACAAAATAAATCAAATTAAACAAATTATGCAAAAGTAAATTCCCACACTCATTTTAACTAACTGTCAAATGTTCCTTAATCAAATATTTTACTGGAAGCATTAAATAATTATAGGGACTGTATCCATAATTACTTACCCAGTGGGTTTTCAGGGCAAAAGGAGAAAAAGAAACAAAATTTCAAGACAATTGCTTTAGTTCAACAAACATTCTTTTGGGTGCTCAGGGTGGCCAGGTTCCAAGTAACAAACATATAAACAGAACAGTTGAATACAATGTAGTGATTACTAATAGAGTCAAATACAGATTATGGGAACCCAATGACTACTTGAGATAGATCAGACAATATTAATGTAAATTTTATTATAATGACAAATTTTTATCATTTATGTGTAGATTTTTAATTTTTTAGCAACTTTTACTCCCAAGTTGACTTTGACCAATGGTGACGTATGTGCCATGGCTACATCTTCATGTTGTCCAATGAGAGATCAAATAATATTAATACTGGCCTAAGAACAACACAACTCAGAAGACAGAAATACTAACATAAAAGACTTTACAGAATCAAATGTCAACAACATTCAGGTCATCTGTCCTACAAAATTAGCTACTTTTTCCATGGGTCTTCTACCTTAGGGTAAAAAGGCAATATGGCTGATGCAATGGGATTGATTAAAATCAAAACCAAAAACATACCAGAATTTACACATCCAAATGATGGCTGCCTCCCTTGTCAGTCAGTCACCTTGGGAAGCTACACCCTTAGTCCAAGAATGTTGCCATTGCTCAAAGCACTTTTGGAATTCCTCTCTGGGGATTTTCTTCAGAACCTGTGGCACATTATTAAACGTCCTATCAGTGACAGTATACCTTCATCCTTTGGAGTTTAATTTGTTTTTGGAAACAGCCAAAAGTCACTCAGAGCAATTTCAGTAGAATGAGGCATGTAAATCAAATGGAATAAAATATTTTTGATCAAAAATGAGGAGTGACTAAAAAATAATGAGACTAATCTTTTTTTGAGGTTTGTAAACTGGCTCTGAAAGAAGTTCCAAAGAATTAAAAGACGTTTTTAGCAATGGCAGCATTGCTGAAGTGAATCAGTCTCTCGAGGTGACTTAAAAGGACAAAAATTATTTGGGTGCATGGGTTCAACTGCAGCGGTCAGCAGACTGCAGCTTGCAGACCCCCTCTGGCCCACCACCTGTTCTGTACGACCTGCAAGCTCAGAACGGTTTGCACATTCTTGAAGAGTTGAAAAAAATTTTAAAAAAAGATTGTGTGACACATGAAATTCAAATTTCAGGGTCTATAACTGATGTTCTATTGGAACACAGCCATGCTCATTTACAGACTGCCAATGGCTGCTTTGGCACCGCTAGAGCTGAGGAGCTGCAACAAAGACCATGTGTCTTTCAAAGCCTAAAAGATTGACTATCTGGCCCTTCACAGAAAAAGTTTGTGGACCCTTGTTCTAGTGCTTTATTAACAAATCCTTCATTAATTTAAAGTCACACCTCATGTTAAGAATGAGACTTGTTCCTTATATTTAAGAGAGCAAACTCACATAGCTATAAATGATTTCAGATTTTAAAACGTTTGCTGTTTTAGAATCTACTATAGCTGTATATGTGTACACAATGACCCAGGGGTTCTCTCCTAGGTATATACGCAACAGAAACACTCAAGTATGTTCACTAAGAATATGTGTTCGAGTATTTGTAGCAGCACTCTTCATAATAACCCCAAACTGGAAACTACTCAAATATCCATCAACAATAGAACAGGTCAACAGATTGCCATGTATTCATATCATGCAATACTATACAGCAACAAAAACTAATGGTTTACAATTATATGCAACAGTATGGATGAGTCTCACCAATGTGATGCTAAGTAAAAGAAACCAGACACAGAATTACTTCCATAAAATTTCATTTAAATGAAGTTTAAAAACAGGCAAAACTAATGCAGGTCACAATAGTGGTTACCCTTAAGGGGCAGTGATGGTGGTGACTAGAAGTGGATCCAAAGGGGCCTGAATTCTGCCTCTTGATTCAGCCACTGGGGACACAGCATGTTCTGGTAAAGACTGCTGAACACTTAAGACATGTGCACTGTTCTGCATGTATATCACACTTTAATAAAGGCTTAAAAATGTCTGCCATTTTCTCCATACTTTCATCTTTCAATATCTGAAGTATATTTACTTAACATATTTAAATTTTACATCTGGCTAAAACTTTGAATCTTAATTTAGATTTGCAGACTTTCAACCATTTAACTCTAAAAAAACCCAAAATATACATCTTGACAAAGAAAATTAGAAGTATGTTTCAGTGTAAGGGGCAAAATCACCAGAAACATATCTTAAAGCTAATGTGTGCTTTGGGATCCTGCAAAAGTTAGGAAGACCATTCTTTGGTCACTCTGGAGGCGTCACTGACACAGGATAGGAATTCTTCCTGTAAGAACCCTAACAAATTGGACACTTAAAAACTACCTCAGGGGTAGTGATAAATCAGGAGTATGGGATTAACAGATACAAACTACTATACATAAAATAGATAAGCAACAAGGATTTACTACATAGCACAAAGAACTATATTCAATATCTTGTAATAACCTATAATGGAAAATAACCTAAAATATATATACACACACATATATATTTATCTGAATCACTTTGCTGTACACCAGAAACTAACACAATATTGTAAATCACTGTACATCAATTAAAACAAACAAACTACGTCAGTGCTAGTTCTGCTGTAGGACAGCCTTTCTTTGCACCGATCTGACACCTGAGTACGGTACAGTATCAGACAAATCCCCGGACCTTCAAATATCTGCCATGGAGATCACCTTAGGAGAGTTCCACATCCATGGCTGACTAATACTCTCATTCCTGGAACTTAAAGCTGAATTTTGCCTCTACCCCTTTTATCAAGCTATTCTTGGACCAATGGGTTAAGCAGCACAGGCTGGGCAGAGTCTCCCTGGGGCCTGGAAAGAAAAACTGATATGCAGGCCCCACCACAGACAAATTAAATCATCAGGATTTATTGTAACAATTTCCAAATCTGTATGTTTAAAAACAAAACAAAAAACTTTTCCCCAACTGGGTGACAAATGTGCAGCCAGGTTTGTAAGCTCCTGCCTTAGAGTTTTCATTCTCTGAACCTGATCTGCCTATAAAATCAAACTCAGAAACAGCATTCCTTTTACCTTTCTAACTTCCAAACTCCACTAAGCTTGTTCAAGGTGCCACTCAGCGTTTCAGCACTTCAGCAGCTTTGTCTAATACCATGGATATTTTCCAAAGTTATGAAACCATCACCCAGAACGTCAGACTAACCTTAGTCCTGGAAAGATATCCAAACGTACTACTTGTTTGAGGGCTCTAATCCAATTTACACAGACCAGGCTCAAATACTGGCTCTACCACTTACTAACCATGCAGCCCTGGGCAAGTTACTAATCTCTTTGAGCCTCAGTTTCCTCCACTGTAAAATGGAAATCATAATACCTATACTTCACTGGGCTGCAAAGTAACTAGAACCGAGCTGGTGTTCAATATATGACAGTGCCTAGTGTTTGCCATAGTCTTTTGCTTGGATCTGTGAGCCAGAAAATGTGCTATCTTTTTAACATTATATTCTGCTTTTAAAGCACAAAACCTAAAACATACTTATTCAGCAAATACAAAAACTTTTGACTTTAAAATAATTTATAAAGATGAAGACAGAAAAAAAATAGTGAATAGACTCAAATTTACGCATGTTCCCCAAAGTTTTTTTTTTTTTTTTTGCGGTACGTGGGCCTCCCATCGCCGTGGCCTCTCCCGTTGCGGAGCACAGGCTCCAGACTCCAGAAGCACAGGCTCAGCGGCCACGGCTCACGGGCCCAGCCGCTCCACGGCATGTGGGATCTTCCCGGACCGGGGCACGAACCCGCATCCCCTGCATCGGCAGGCGGACTCTCAACCACTGCGCCACCAGGGAAGCCCCAAAGTCATCTTTTTATTTTAATAGTAGTGCTGGTTTAATCGATTGTTTACAATTATCCTATGCTATGTTTAGGAACAGATACCAAAGGATTCTTCTTATTCAACAAACCTGTATTTCTGTAACCTGTGAGCTGAAAGAATGATCCATATTACACTTTCTTCTGCTCTACAGGTCAGTTCTCTGTCAGAATTTTCCCAGGAAAAATTAAATTAGTATAAACAAACCTATAAAAAATTATTTGGGGGACTTCCCTGGTGGTCCAGTGGTAAAGAATTCGCCTTCCAATGCAGGGGATGCAGGTTCGATCCCTGGTCAGGGAACTAAGATCCCACATGCCATGGGGCAACTAAGCCCGTGTGCCCCAACTACTAATCTCACCCACTCTGGAGCCCGTGCGCCACAACTAGAGAAGAGAAAACCCGCACGCCACAACTACAGAGAAGTCCGCGCGCCACAACGAAGATCCTATGTGCTGCAACTAAGACCCGACGCGGACAAAAAAAACAAAACAAATTAATTAATTAAAAAAAAATTTTTTTTCTAATTTAGCTGTTAAGTAAAGAGCTAAAAATTATTAAGATAGTGCGTAAAACAATATAGTGACTCCTTTCACCAAATAATTCTGACATATTATCTATTTTTATAAACAAAACATATGCTTACTTTGTCCTGTCTTGATTTTTTATATAAATAATTATTTCAAATTAACATTTTCTGCTCAATAAGTACATTTTGTTTTACTCTACAAATAAGTAAGTTTTTATAAGGATTTTTATATCTGAATATCCTATTCAGATATTCAATCTTAGGTCTCTTCTGGGCAAGTGGATTGTAATTGCCAAGAATGTATTACAGCAATAACATTTGCAGAAATTTCCAATAGTGCCATTAATATCTGTTGAACTGAATACAGGCTTCTACTGGTTTTTATTTTAAAACTTACCACTTTATAATTTTTTAAAAAGCACAAATTATCTAAAACATTTGTTACTTGATGGCTATATACTTACCTTTGGATAACTGCTTCATGAATTCTTCGATACATGTAGCATTCTACAAACAACCACGGTGAGAGAAACCACCTTGGTTTTCCATTACTTTCATTTAAAAGGCTCTGTTGATATTCTAGGTACTGATTCCATAGGTCAGTATCAACAAACTTCTCAACCAAAGGAACAATTGGTTTATCTGTTTGCAATTCATTCCGTAATTTAGAAAGAAGAGAAATTGCTTTCTTTTCAGCTTCCAGGCCTTTCTGCAGAAATAAAGGGGGGGAAAAATACACACACACACACACACACACACACACACACACACACACATGAATAGTTTACATGTAATTAATTTATACATAAGTATTTCATCTACAAATATAAGTATATATGTACACACATATATACATAATTCCTCTAGGGTAGCAAATTTTTATGTATCTAAATTTAAGAAGAAAAAATGAATACATTTCAAAACTACATTTTATGTCTTTCAAAAACTATTATAAACATTTAAATTTAGAATTCTTAAGTTGAAAAATCAAAGAACACAGATCTCATATCAGCATTATGTTACCTTATCTAGCCTGCCTTTATTTTTTTAAGTTTCACCATGTGAACTTAATCTCCAGGTGGAATGACCATTACCACAGAGGGAAAACTGTTTATTGTGTTTCTATTAGAGTTAACCAAAAAAGAATTAATGTTAAAACACAATTCTTACCTCTCCATGTTTCTCGAAAAATTCACTTTTATGTCGATGCAATGTATCAATAGCCTTGGTTAAGATCTGTGGTAATCTGTCTTTAACTGTAAGATATGCAAATGACCTAGAAAAGAGTCATATACACGGTATATTACTTAGTAGCATTAACATTAGAAGGCTGGTCATCTTTCAGTTTCTGGAACACCTCATTTAAATTCAAATTCCTTCTCATACAAGCCCTGTAAAGTAAACCAGCATTGCCCAACTCCTACAGTAACACAGGAAGATCTGAAAACCTCTCTGGTATATCCTAAAAGCTAAGCACTCTTTGTGCCTCAAATTCCAGGCTCTACCCTGGAGTCCACTTAATCTTTCTTATCTTTCTCATTGTATTCCTTTTATTTTCCTTAATCAGAAACCAGTTTAACAATGTGATAGGACAGAAAAAGAGTTATCCTAAAAATCAAACAGGTTTTACTCCTAGGCCTATTACTTACTAAGCGACTTCTACTTAGAAAGATGAATGAGGCAATGGATGGAAAACTGCCTGAAAGACTTTACTGTGCTAGAAAAATATAATGAAAGATATTTATGAACCTGCTTCTCTTTGTCTATACTCTTAGCCAACTTAATTCTTTCCTAAGGTTTTTCTTGCTGCCTTCTTTACCTGCCTAATAACTCCTTCCATCCTCTCTGCCCCTAAAGAAAATTAAGGCAGATTACCATCTTGCTCTCCCAACCAGAAAATTAGAGATTTTCAAAAAGTGTCAAAGAATGAAGAAAGCTGGAGAGGAACAAAACTTGACTATACCTGAATCAAAAATTAAAGATATTCTTGACTTTAGACATGCAAAAATCAAGGGTTACAGATTATCACTGTATGTTTAAGGACATACATGATTCGGTTAGAAAAAAGACTTTAGTACTGTGCAGTTTTTAGATAGAAAGCACAAAACTTAACTGATCAGTTCATGTATATCTTCAGATCACCAGAGACAAAGTAAAAATGAAGAAAGTTGGAATACTTCTGCCCAAATCTCCTATTCTAACTTTAATGTGGGATCATCACACTTCTAAAAACTCAAAGACCTTATTGCAATTTGTAAAAATAGGGTTTTATACCCTGAGTATTTTTTCAAGAGGCTTCCTCAAATGTTAACCATAAAACTCAAAAAAATAGGAAAAGTGCTTTCTGATTTGTGGTGTTTTACAGTGAGTAGGTTTTAATATGCATAATAACTGCTCTGATCAGAATTTAACTTTTAACAATTACTACTAATTCCTTGGGAGAAGAGAAAGAATATTAAATCAATTGAATTTTCCAAGGCAGCAGATATGAAAAGAAGTGCCAGTCCTTTGAGATTTTACTTAACTGGAAAATTATTCTATTTTTCCAGCTAGTAAATTTCCTCAGAGGCTTCCATCTCTAAGGGTAAGGTCTCAGGTCTAGGACTTGGGTGAGAGCAGAGATGCCTAGGACTCAAAAATTAAGGACGCAGACACTCCCTATATTTGCCTGAAGGTGATTTCATTGGCCTCTCTGGCCTCAATCTACTGCCGGTACGGTCAATTTCTTCCAAGTGCTCTTGTGTTTTGCCATCTTTCGCAGTAAGGACATATTTCAAATATAAATTGGGCCTCTCAATTTATACAGAGAGATGTAATAATTTTATAGAATCTATAACATGACGCCTAAAACGCAAGAAAGTACAGGCACTTGTTATAGTGGGATTATGAATTAATCCGGTCACCAACAGGAAGAAACACATTTCTCGATAGATCTCAGACCCCTAACTTTTGCAGACAACTTTAACCCCCCCAAAGTAGGTTTATTAATTAAAATATGATTAAAGCCACGCGCTGCAACACTCTGAAAGGAGGCATACACTCTCAAGACAGTCATGCGTAAGTTAAAAAAAAAACCAAAACCAAAAATAAACCCGTATCGAACCACTTGAAAGACGCGTTAACTGATTCACATTAATTGAAGACTATCAAAACCCCTGAACCACCATTGTAGAGAGAGGTGGGGGTAAGCGGAGATTTTCAGTCGGGGTTCGCAGTCCGTTCCCGTGTAGGCAGGGAAGAAGCCACGAATCCTTCCACGCGCAAGGAAGCAGCTGCAAAGCCGATCCGAGCCTGGAGCCCGGAGAGCAGCCGCTTAGCCCTCGCCTCCCCGCGAGCCGTTAGAAACCGAGGCACCGCCTCCGGGAAGCGGAGCCCGGACAGCGGGATGGAACTCGCTGGCGGCGGGGAGCAGGCGCCTCCGGCCCGCCGCTGCTTCCCCGCTGGTACCCACAGGTTCCCGACGTGGCCCAGCTCTCCGCAAAAGTGGGGAGGAGGAAAAGGAGCGGAGCGGGCGAGGAAAGCGACACGAACCCTACGTCCCGTGCCGAGAGAGACACCGGAGGCCCCGCCATCACCTTCCGCGCTCCCCACGCCAACGCTCGGGTTTCACCCGCCGCAGGAAGGGAGGCGGTGCAGGCGTGGGGGAGGAGCTGAGAAAGGGAGGGATATGGATTAAAAAAATGCTTTTGAATGAAGAAACTTTATTTGGTGCCCGTAGAAGAGAAAAACAATGGCCGAGGACGCGGAGATCTTCCGGGGACGAAGGCGGGGACAGCTGAGGGCAACGAGAGAAGCGGAATAAGGAAGTGGGCGGAAGGCGGAAGCAACCAGGGACCGGGACGTCGCAGGGACCAGGGGGCGGATAAGGTCGCGGCAGAACGGGTCACGTGCTCCGACGGTCACGTGGACCAGGCGGCTTACGCCCCGCTGGGCCAGGAGTCCTGTGCGCCTGCTCAGTGTCGGGCGCTGGGAGGGGCGCTGGGTCGGTGTTGGGACTGGCTGCGGGAGCGCAGGGCTGCAGCCGGTACTCTGTCTCTTGCTGCTGGCTGCGGCGGAGGCGCAGGAGCGTGCGCCTTTGGCGCGTCTGTCTTTTCTTCCCGCGGAGAGGTTAGTGCACTACCTTGTTCTGGGAGCTTGTATGGTCTCTCACAGTGGTCCGCCCTTTGCTCCCCGCCGCCCTGAACGTCTCACGTCACGTGTTTCACCGGTACAGCGGAGGCCCCCTCCCTATTACAGTGATCTTTGGTCGATTTAGCTGGGAGTGAAAAGCACTCCGTCCATACCCACGTACTGAACCCTTTGAGCCAGTGCATAGCGGTAACTGCAAAGATAAAATAATTTTGAGCAGTTTAAGGAATTGGAAGGCGTGCTCCAGAGATTAGCGCCACTTATCCATTGACTTATAGCCTAGTTGATACAGATTTCTTAGTTGGTATGTTCTTAAGAAGTAGAAAATGTGTCCAAGAACTGAGTAGCTGCCTTGTATTTCATTCAAAAAATACGAGTTGAATACCTGCTGTTTGCTGGGCACTCTGGTTACAGGAGACACAGCATGAACAAAAGGCAAATCTTTATCCTCAAGGAGCTTAGGTGCTACAAGAGAGAGACAAAGATCTCCTTTCCTCTTGTTTTTTTCCCTGTAGCGTTGTGACTATTTAATGTATATTTTAGTGGTTTACCACGTGTATTATCTTTCACCCCCACTGTGATGTAACTTTCAAAAGATAGGGATTTTCGTCTATTTTATTTTCAGCTGTATTAGCAAGTAGGACAATTTCTGTCACATGGTAGGAACTCAGTTCATAATTTGTTGTGTGAGTTAATAAATTAAGAACACAACGTGTTTGCAAGTGATGTTAAATGCAATGGAGAAATAGTGGAGGAAGCTAGAGTGTGGGTGCTAGTGTGCGTTTTAAATGAAGTGGTCGGGGAAGACTTCACTGTGTAGGAGACATTTGAGCGAAGGTCTGAAGGAGGTGAGGGAATGAGACTTACAGACACCCGGGAGAAGTGTATAAGGGATAGTAAGTGCAGAGATCCAGAGACCAGAGTGACTGGAGCAAAATGAGCGAGGGGAAAAGGCTGGAGGAGATGTCAGAGTGGTGATGAAGGGCAGAGAATGGAGGGCCATGCAGTCTATCTTAAGGTGTTGGGCTTTTATTTCAAGGGAAATGTGAGGCCATCATCAAATATTATGAAGAGGAAAGATGTAATCCGATTTGAGTTTGGTTGCTGTGTTCAGAAGAATCTGAAGAACAGAAGCTGGGAAACCAATTCGGAGGCTGCGACAATAATCCCTGCGAAGGACAGCAGCTTGGACCAGGGTGGTGGCAGTGTTGGTGGTGAGGACCAGTCCGAACAAAGCCAGTGGGATTTGCTGACAGATTGGGTATGGAGAAGGAAGAGAAGAATAAGGTGGACTGCAGGTTTGGGGCCTTAGCAAAGGGAAGGATGTAATTGCTATTTCATGAGTGGGGGAGACTGGGAAGAATAGGATTTTCAGGAAGATTTCAGAAGCGCAGTTTTGAGCATGTTACATTTTTCATGCTCATCAGAGTAGTTTAGGGATAAATATTTGCTATTCATCAATTGTAGGTACCATATAAAACTATGAGATTGGGTGAGATCACCAAGAGCTGAGAATAGAGAAGAAAGGTGGCCCAGATACTGAGCCTTGGTACATTACATTCTTGGGATGGGAGACCAGCAAAAAAGACATCCTACCCATGAGGTAGGATGAAAATGGCCAGCGTGTTATCCCAGAAGCGAGTGAGGGAGTAGGGTGGAGTGATCAGCTGTAACACATGTTGCTGGTCAGTCAGGTAAAATGAATACTGAGAAGTGATCACAGGACTTATAAATGTGGTGGTCATTGCTGGCCTTGACAAATGGGCTTTGGTGAAGTGACAGAGATGAAAGCCCAATTGGAGTGGGTTCCAAAAAAATCAGAGAAGAGGAGATGGAGAGAGGCAATAAAACTCCTCTAAAAGGAAAGGAGCTCAGAGAACAAGTGTAGTATATGGAAGGGAAGATGGGGGTCGGGGAAGAGTTGTTTTTATAAAGTGGGAGAAATCAGAGCCTAGTTGTATGCTAATAGGAATATGTCAGTAAAAAGGGAAAAATAAATAGCATGGGAGAGAGAGGGGAGAAGGGCTTAACTCTGTCTTCTGTAGGCAGGGAGGGAAGAGACTCGGTGTGCAGACAGAGGACCTGGCTGTAGATGGGACCACGGGCCCCTCATCTGTAGCAGCAGAAGGGAAGACAAAGTATATGGGCACAAAAGCAATAGGTGGGCAGGTGGATGATGGCAAGAGCTGGTGGAAGTTCTCTCCTGATTATTTCTGTTTTGTCAACCAAAGAGGAAGCAAGGTTGTTATTGAGAATGAGAAAGGAGGAGGCATTGAAGGTGTGAGGAGAGAGCAAAAAGTAAAATGTAGTATGGGAGTACAGTATTTAAGATCATTGAGCGGCATGAAAGGCCCACCTGCAGTGAGTGGTCATGATTTTAAGTGAGACCAGATGGTGGTTGGTTGGTTGTCCGTCTCCAGCCACGTTGAGGTGCAGGAGTCCAGGCATAAACTGAGTGAATTACATTTAATTCACGTTGAGGTTTTGTCACGTGGGTATGTGGAAGAGTGGGGTACAAGGGATTTGAGGTCCATAGAATATAACTAAGTGTGGAGGAAGTGATGTGGGGAGTGAGGGACAGTGAAAAAGTGGTTGGATCATTGAATTGTAGGTCCTGTTGGGGTTGAAGAACTGTTGGAATTGGGTGATAGAAGGAGTGAGCCTGAAAGATCCGAGGTGGTGTTTGGAGAGTAGAATGCTTGAAATTGAGAACATGAGGTTGCAGATATTGGTAATGACAGGTCTAGCTAGAGCAGGACCCTCCAACAGGAATACGATACAAGCCACACACGGCATTTTAAGTTTTCTAGACACTTTAAAAGTAAAAATTAAGGGCTTCCCTGGTGGCGCAGTGGTTGGGAGTCCGCCTGCCGACGCAACGGACGCGGGTTCGTGCCCCGCTCCGGGAGGATCCCACGTGCCGCGGGGCGGCTGGGCCCGTGGGCCATGGCCTCTGGGCCTGCGCGTCCGGAGCCTGTGCTTCGCGATGGGAGGGGCCGCAGCGATGAGAGGCCCGCGTACCGCAAAAAAAGAAAAAAAGAAGTAAAAATTAAGAGGTGAGGTTAATTTTATCTAGCCCAATATATCTAAAAATATTATTTCAACAAGTAATCAATATAAAAATTATTGAGGTATTTTACTTTTTTATATTAAGTATAAAATACAAGGTACCAAAAAAAATTATTTTTTAAATTTTATTGAGCCACATTTCAAGTACTCAGTAGCCACAGGTGCCTAATGGCCACGATATAGCTCGGAGCGTAAGACCCTGGGAGTAAGTGGCTAAGGGAGGATGGAAGATGAGATCACTCGGAGGGGGGGGATCACGCCCCCCACCAATCTGCACGGATGTACAAACCATCAAGAAATATGACAAGGGCAATGCGGAGCACGGAAATTCGGTACCCAAAATGTTATATAAAGCTCTTAGTGTAATTAAAAGTCTAGTGTATTTTTATCTTTAAAATTAGTTTGTGCAATTAAAATTCCACTTTTCTGAGATGTGTTCCAGTTTTTAACAAAGCCTAAATAATTTTGTGTGTGTGTCGGATACCTTAAATGCTACCCCTCTGTTTTTTCTCAGCAAAGATAGAAAGCACACTTGTTTGTCCTGTAGCTTTTACATTCTTTGTCCCAGCCTCTGTGTGAAGGCAAGATTTAGAGCTTGGAGGTAAGAATTTCCTAGAAGAGAATGGAAGAATCTAGGTCTTCGTAAACAGATTCCTAAAATATTGTATAATTAGGTTCTGCAAAACCCGCTGGTTCAACTGGCAGGTAATAGTACTAACTAAAGGTGAACTAAAATAGCTAGTTGGACTGGAACTAAACAGAGAATTCCAACTTTTGAAGATATTTTGAAAGCAGCAGGTTCTACCTCCTAAATATCGCAGTGACTCATCCTTGCCCTCATCCTTTTATTTTATTTTTTATTTTATTTTATTTTATTTTTGCGGTACGCAGGCCTCTCACCGCCGCGGCCTCTCCCATTGCGGAGCGCAGGCTCCGGACGCGCAGGCTCAGCGGCCATGGCTCACGGGCCCAGCCTCTCCGCGGCACGTGGGATCTTCCCAGACCGGGGCACGAACCCGTGTCCCCTGCATCGGCAGGCGGACTCCCAACCACTGCGCCACCAGGGAAACCCCCTGCCCTCATCCTTTTAAAGGGAGATAATATATATGCAGTGGTTACAGTGTTGTCTCTAGAACTGGAAAAGCCTGGGATTTCCTTCTGTCTCTGCATCACTGACTGTAAGCAGTCAGCCTCCCTAAGCCTCAGTTTCCCCTGTGAAGTACCTCACAGGATTGTCGTGAGGTGAGAAGCAGAGCGCTTGCTGGGTACAAAGTACTCGGAAAGCAATGTCTTAGTCTCTCTCAGTTCCTCCTCTAAGTTTTAACCAAGGATATGTTTCTTGAACGTACTTTTGACCATGTGAGTCTCACGTGAAGAGCTCCACCTTCCCTCTCCTATAGAAATTCTTTAGGACGAGTGCTTAGGATGCAGCCATAGGCTCCTGTTCAGCCCCCATCTGCTACTGCAGCTCACACCTGGCTCCCCTGAAGTTGCATCCTGTTTGTCAGGTGAACAATACTGTTTACCTGCGGTGTTCGACTTGCTGATCCCTCTGCCCTTTTGAAACCCGATTCAAACATCACCTCTGATAGGCACCAATAATTGTCTGTTGCTTTAAGGTGTTAGAAAAATGATATGTGTTTAAAGGACAAATAAACTACTTTTTTTTTTGGTTTGGCCACGCCGTGCGGCATGTGGGATCTTAGTTCCCAGACCAGGGATTGAACCCTTGCCCCCTGCATTGGGAGCGCAGAGTATTAACCACTGGACCGCCAGGGAAGTCCCTCAATAGCTTTATAGTCTTATAACCTTCCAGAAAGAAGGCTAAAGGTTGACTAAAAGAGAGGTGGTGAAAACACTTGTATGTATTTTTTTAACCTCATTCTTTTACTAGGCTTAAGTTAAGATGTATCTATTTTGCAAATTGTTTTACAGAAATATACCTGTTGCCTGGGAAAACACTATATACTTTTTAAACATTTTTTATTAAAAAACTTGAACTTTGAATTCTTTTTCTTTTAGCTTGAGATGTGGTAATGTCAGCCAGACTTCTCAGATTCTTGGCCAGATCTCACTATATTTTATCAAAAGCGTGTCAGTGCCAAAGACTTGTTCATCGAACATTAAAACCACTTAAGAAATTTGAGACCACAACATGCAACACCCTGACAAGAAGTCAGAACGTGAATTTGTTCTTTCCTGATACAGCAGCTGTTGGTTTGAATAAGTCCCAGGTCCTGGAAATGAACCAGAAAATATCAAATACAAATGTACTCTCTCCATTAAACACCGCACGTTACCAAGATGAAAAAGAGCACCTTCCAACCAGGAACTCCCTTGGTACTCATAGGAAAGTGACTCACAAACCAAATCTGTTAGGTTTTAAGTGGTTTATAAAAATACTAAAGAGACATTCCTCATCTGTGTCAACGGTGTCAACGGAAACACTTGTTTCTAAACAAGACTTTCCGCAAATCAAGAGACCACTGAAAGCATCACGGACCAGGCAGCCATCCAGGACCAACCTTCCAGTTCTGCCTGTGAACAAGGTAAAAACACTTGTGGTGGTGGCGCCTCTGTTCCCTAATAATCACTCTGAACCCCTGTGGCTCCCACCTCAGCCTTACTACCAACATAGGAGAGCCAGCCATCAGCTCAGCACTTCTTTCAGGATCTTTGAAGCCTAATAGTAAAACCTGTCATCTCCAAAGGGAATCAGCATCTTAATTTTAGGAATTAGTGGTACATGTAAAGGCAAAATAGAGGCAATTAAATATAAAAATATAGTTTATGAAAGGATTAGTGGCCTAAGGAAATTTTGAAAAAGACTAGTAGTAAGTCCATTCTAGGAACAGTGCTATAAAAAGCCCCCATTGAAAAAAAAAAAATCAAACTGTAGAAATTCTGTATTAAATTAAAAAAATTTTTGTTACATTAAGTATGCAGACAGGTAAACATTCATTAGCCCATGGCAACTGCGTGGGAGGGGGTGGTGAAAGGACATGGCAAGGTGGAATCCAAAAAGCAGAGTGAAGGGTTTTGCATTTTTTTATCATTTGAAGGTTGAAGTGGTTGTTTTCATTCACTGTTAAGAGGTTTATGGGAATTTCTCAACTACAGTTTGCGTTTGCCCACTAAATGATAAATATTTGGTAACCTGTGGTAACCTGTGTATCTCGCACGTTACTTGAAACTGTGCCTTATACTTAATAAATGTTTATTAAACAGGAAAGGATGGAAGAGAAGCAAAGGGATCTTTGATGTCTGTAGCCATCAACATTAAAAGTAGGAATGTCGAATATTTAAAACTTGATGAAGCATTCTGAATCTATCAGAAAACAGGTTATATACTGCGTGGTTGACTTCCTTTGAAAAGGTGTACAGGCCTTCACGTCTTGTCCTCAGGTTGTGAAGTTAGGAGTTGGTTAATGACTTTTATTTTGGATTCTAGCTTTGTTTACATTCTTGTTTGGTTTCCTTGAACTCACGATATGAAGGATGGGAGTTTTGGATGCATTCTGCTCTCAGCCCTTTCCTTCTAGCTCTTGAGTGTTTAATTATGTTGTTTAGTTTTGTGATCATCTGGGAAATTTAGTATTTAAGTGACTGAGATGAAATTAAGTGTAAAAACCTGAATTCACAGCAGATCCAAAAAAGAGGAGCATCAAGTCCCTTTTTTCTTCTGTTACATCTAGCAGTGCAGAGCAGAATCAAGTTTCTTATGAAAGGCTGGTAAGGTCAGAAATGTCACTTTTTTTTGTAGTTGTCGGTTGTAAACTGGCAAAGAGGCATTATTTCTTTGGGCTGTCCGTAGACTTGAAAGCAGTTTTCCTGGATTCCGTTTTTTATTTTTCTTTAGGACTTTTTCCCTTTCTGCTTCCAGGAAAGGATTTGAAGTAGATTGTCAAAATTTAATAAGTTTCCAATGAGATAATAAAAGCATTACATTTAAAATAGAGCAAGCAGTTGATATGAACAGAGAAGTAAATATTATCAGATATCTGATACGAGTAATCTAGTTGAATATTTAGTTCCGTGAAGCCCAATGATTAAAGAAAGGCAGGAATACTCCTGGGTTGTACATTTCTTGTTGTCTAACAAGAAAAAAAGAAAAACATAAGAACGTCTTATAGGAAATAACTTTTTCTGTCACCAAACTTAAGGAGTCATTTATTTCCTGGGTCCTGACATAGGACATGTTATGTAACGTAATAGCTGTGACTTCAGTTGGAATTTGGCGAAAACAGAAACAGTATGTCGTTCCTCTGGAAGCACAGGAAAATAATAGACAATCTTTTCTATTTCTGAAGGCATTTTGAAAGTGACCTGAGGGAGTATGATTTTTGGAACGTTATTTTCTAATGATCTTACAGGAGAACACAGTCTTGAGGTATAACGAGGTAATTTATGCCCAGGGCTGAAGACTGGCTTTTATCTGTTCCGAATAGAGGGCCCCTCCATTTCCACATGGGCATCATGGGGCTGGCTAGTCCCCTTTGGTGGTAAAGCCCTTTCCTCCCCTCTGGACTGAGTCAGGAAAGGACTCTACTTTGTACCAGAAAGAGGTACCCTTTGTCTCATTCCCCACGTGTGCACCTGAGCTCACCCTCTTACCTCTGCCACATGGCGTGCGCTTGGAATTGACTGGGTGAGGCCACTCACCCTCTGTATTAGAATCAAGTCTTCACCTGATTCCATTTGTAGAGATCATAACCTACTGAGATATTCAGCCCACATACCGTTGGCTCCTCACTTATCATGGCAGGGCCAGTGCTTCTTGTTGGTCTGTCCTGTCTTTGAGGAAGACGCTGCCCGAGGGTGAGGACCAACCTCTGAGCAGCGTGGAGGCTGGCAGAGGAGGCAGGGTGCTGGAATGCCCAGCAGTAGTTTGCAGGCTCACACCACAGTGTGTAGTAAAATTAACCAGTGGATTGTTAATAGGTTTGGGGTTTTTTTGGTTTGTTTGATGAAATAGAATAGAAAGTATCAATGCATTACTCATGATAAAGGTAAATATTGTTCTGTGAAGCTTTTGTGTCAGTTATTGGTGTGGGTGTCTCTGTGTATGTAGGTACTGTGTATGTGAAAGGGTTTCTCACCACGGGTTGTAGTCAGAAAGCTTAAAAGCTAAAGCTTTACACTAGTAATGTAAAATAAATCTGTGTTTTCTAACTTTTGCCTATAATCTGTACATAACAGGAAAAACATGCATTTTTTCCCCTGAGTAATATAGAAGCAACAATACTGTAATGCACTAATTTCTTTTTGTAGTAAAAGAACACAAATAAAAATAAACTTTCTTTTTTAGGAAAACTATTCTGTCAGAGTATGTGATGCTCTAAAACAAGAATCATATATAAATTTCTAGCCCCATCTGCTGGAATATGTTTTCTGTGGCCAGAAAAATGAAGCATACTGAAACATGGTGGTTTTCTTGGCTTTGGTTTTGTTTTGTTTGGGTTTGGGTGGTTTTCTTTTAACATTTTAAAATAGAAAGGCCTAAATTTAAGTCTTAAATCCAATAACTATTTTAGGTTGGTTTGGCACATTTATTTAAGAACAAGTTGTTGATCCCCATGCTAGAACCTGAAATTTGGTATATATTTATATTTAATGCTCAAAAAATAATGGTTCATTATAAAAATCCAGAAAAAGACATGTCTGAAAATGAAAGCTTCTTGCAGAGTAACAACATCTTTAAATAATAGGGGGGAAAATGCAAAGATGACACACACTCTTTACCTTTACCAAGT
>NW_006786377.1:2324828-2353615 GCF_000442215.2 Lipotes vexillifer
TCTTTCCCTTTACCAAGTGGATTTAAATACAATCTTGAAATTGAAAAACAAAGGAAATAAAACCCAAAAAAGATATTTCTAACAAGTCAAATTGGAAAACCTTGTGAATCATTTATTCACAGAAGATTCATAACTTAAACAGAGACTCACATCCCAGATGTTTAAGGAGGATACAGAAAGTAGTGTGGCGAGCCATATAAGTTATGTAACGTAGGCTAAGCCAAATAAGCTGTGAGACATTGGCTAGAACTCTGAGCCAAACTAAATAGGAGATGGTGAGAGAAGGAAAGGTGACCATCTTCAGAAACTCTGCAAAGATCCTTGGAATGACTAAGTTAAAAACAAATTGTGTTTAAAAATTTATAACCTGACTCTTTGGAGCTCAGCATATATTTTCTCACGGAAATAGTGGTTGAATGCTTTGACTTGTTCCATTTCTTTTTTTAATTTATTTAATTTATTTTTGGCTGTGTTGGGTCTTCGCTGCTGTGCGCGGGCTTTCTCTAGTTGTGGCAAGCAGGGGCTACGCTTTGTTGCGGTGCGCGGGCTTCTCACTGCGGTGGCTTCTCGTTGCGGAGCACGGGCTCTAGGCACACGGGCTTCAGTAGTTGTGGCATGTGGGCTCAGTAGTTGTGGCTCGCGGGCTCTAGAGCGCAGGCTCAGTAGTTGTGGCACACGGACTTAGTTGCTCCGCGGCATGTGGGATCTTTCTGGACGAGGGCTCGAACCCGTGTCCCCTGCATTGGCAGGCGGATTCTTAACCACTGCGCCACCAGGGAAGCCCGACTTGTTCCATTTTTGAGAAGGTAAAATAGTATAAGTTTTTTTTAGCACAGATGGGCCTGGTCAGTAAGAAAGATGATGGTGAAGCAGGCACGAGACAGGGAGTGGGAGGGACTGCATCGGCTGGAGAATCAGGCCCACCCCGCGCCCCCCGCCGACCCTTGTCAGTTACTGCTAGATCTTCCACTGGAGCGAAAGATGGTGGAAATCTGGATTTTGTGTCAAATGGCCATTTATTGTTGATAGTTTGTTCAAATCTTGAAAACACTATGTGGGTCAGCTCTTGAGTTGGATAGTTCTCTGGGCTGCCAGTTTACGGCAATGATTCGAGAAACAGTCGGCAATGCCGTTTCTAGTACAGTTCTGGGAAACCCTCCGCTGGACTAGCTGTTGACTGTCTCCTGTCTTCTCCTTCATGCCGCCTTCTCTTCCCACTCCAGCCTAAACTAAGCATGTCAGCTCTAGCAGCCCCAGCCAGAGTCACTCTGACATCCAACCGAATGCACTGGGATTTTGCTTAGCAAACTTCAGTAAGTTTGTCAGCTTTTGTAGGGTAGAGCCTGCCTGCCATGGCCTTACCTGATGCTTCTTTCCAGGATTCCTTTCTTTCAGCCAGCTTAATCTCATATCCTGCCAGCTCTTTTTAACTCCACGGAGCCTTAAAAGAACAACTAGTGCTGGCACTTCTAAACCTTAAGCACATAACTGATTCCTTTACTTTGTATGGATCCATATGTTTTTGGAAATTAACGTGTTCTTACCTTCATAATGAATACGGGAATCAGCATATCAGATATCTGCAACAGGAGGGTCCTGCATCCGTTTAGCTCACATTCAGTGACAATTTCAGCATACTTGTCTGACTTTTAATTTTTTCACTAATTGAATTAAAATCAATTAGACAATTGAATGTTTTGCTTATGAGTGGATATTTTACGGATTTTATGTTTTTCAGGTCCTCCATTTATTCTTCTGCTACTTTTTAAACCACACATTTGAACTGTGTAACAGATGGAAGAAAAAGCAAAGCAGAGTTAGGTCATCTCTTGAGAAAGAGCCAGGAGTTAGGTAACAAAAGTGGGAGGAAGGAAGAAATTTATGTACAACTTTTCTTGAATTTCATACTAGGAATGTAGCAGAAAGGGAAAGAATTTAGGAGCCAAGATGAGTAAATCCTAGGAATAAATTTTGATTTAGTGACTCATATACCTCTTTTGATACATATGGGCCAAAGCACCATATGTATCAAAGACAGTAGAATCACTAATGTTCTGATTAATAGACACTAAAATATAAAATTACGAACAAATGAAAATTCAGTTGTAAATTACTTGATAAACTTTTTAGCCTCCCATAAATTTTGATGGTTTAAACAAATCTGCATGTGCCGTAATAATAACTATTATCTAAAAAATGTTGAACATTTGTGCTAATCATGTTTCTGAGTAGTTGACATTCATCAGCTTGTTTAAACTTCACAACAACCCTATCAAGTAGGCATTATTGTTATTCTGATTTTTTTTTAATGAATCTGATTCTGTGCCTGAACTCTTAACACCTCTGCCGATAGCTTTTGAACTTCATTGACCGTATTCCATAGTGAGAAATTTATTTTACATTACAGTGTATATGTAGTGACCCGGTATACCTATATAGACATATATGTGACAGAAAATGTCATAAAATAAAATTTACCCTTACTATGAATTATGTACTCTAATATTTTCTGTTTTATTCTGTTTAGTTTATTTTTATTATTATTATTATTTGTTTTGCAGTACGCGGGCCTCTCACTGCTGTGGCCTCTCCCGTTGCAGAGCACAGGCTCTGGACGCGCAGGCCCAGCGGCCATGGCTCACGGGCCCAGCCACTCCACGCACGTGGGATCCTCCCGGACTGGGGCACAAGCCCGCACCCCTTGCGTTGGCAGGCGGACTCTCAACCACTGTGCCACCAGGGAATCCCCTAGTTTGTTATTTTTTTAAGCTGCTTTGGGCCGACTAAATTGATATCAGGACTCACTAACGGCTTGTGACCTACAGTTTGACAAAAACACTGTGTGCTGTACCATATGCTTACCATATGTATACTGTATAGCTACACACAATGTAAATGTGTGCATGTACACACAGGTAAGACTCCTAGTGCAGAAATCCAAAGCACTCACCAAACCTGGACACATTCTCAGATTCACAGAATTTTTAACCAGAGTACAATTAACTAGAGTAAAAATTTCTGTAATTCCTTAGTAGATTCAAAGTAATCTCTGCCTGTACATGGCTAGCGGCAAGTTATCAGATGACGTCAAATAATAATGCTGCTGTGGAAAAGAACCATGGAAACTCAAGGTTGGACAGGCTTTAACTAGCATCTCATCCAGGTGCCTTGTATGGTGCCTAAATCCTCTCTATTTTTTGATCAGTCTGTGCTTGAAGCACAACCAGCCGGTGTGGCTCCCTGTTCTGATAGCCCATTCCATCTCTTTGACTATTAAGAGAAAGTTCTTGCCATAGATTGAGCTGAAATCTACCTCCTTGTAACTTCTTTCTCTGCATCCTTCTCACATCCTTTGTCTGAACCGTTGAAATGTTTGGAGAAAACTCTCGAGTGCCAGCTTTGCAGCACGCCATCCTCCCTGTAAAGACAACCATCACGGGCACCTCTTGGTAACCCATCTCATTCTCCTCTCTCTGGCACAGGACCTGATGCGCTGTACTGCATTTGCAACCGCAGATGAATACCATCTTGGAAGTCTCTCTCAAGATCTGGCCTCCCATGGATATGTTGAAGTAACAAGCTTGCCTAGAGGTACATCTTCTTGAATCTGGGGCCAAGTATGTTAAAATGTATTAGAAAATAATTTTCCTATAATAACTGTTTTAAATATACATTTGTTTAGGTTTCATTTTCTCTTTTTTTAATAAATTTATTTATTTTTACTTTTGGCTGTGTTGGGTCTTCGTTGCTGCGCATGGGCTTTCTCTAGTTGCAGCAAGCAGGGGCTACTCTTCTTTGCGGTGCACGGGCTTCTCATTGTGGTGACTTCTCTTATTGCGGAGCACAGGCTCTAGGCACGTGGGCTTCAGTAGTTGTGGCACGTGGGCTCAGTAGTTGTGGCTCACAGGCTCTAGAGCACAGGCTCAGTAGCTGTGATGCACGGGCTTAGTTGCTCACGGCATGTGGGATCTTCCCGGACCAGGGCTCAAACCCGTGTCTCCTGCATTGGCAGGTGGGTTCTTAAACACTGAGCTACCAGGGAAGCCCCTCATTTTCTATTTGAAGGATTATATCATAAAAGTGGCGTTGAATCTCTTTATACAAATGACATACAAAGATAGGAAATTTAAAACATATTCACAGAGAACTTAGTTCGAAGATTAAAATCAGTATGGTTTATTCAGCTGTATTTATAGGATCACTCTTACTTGGGATGATCAAAGGCCATGACACTTCATTTCTGTCACGTTAAAAAGTTATTTTAGTTTTAAAGAAGAACCGTAAAATTGATAGAACTGTTGGGGAGAGCCTTTAAAGAAAAATTTACCAGTACAGTCCAACACTTTAAAACTAACAAAATTAGTTAAAAGATAAACTCAATGAATATTTTAAAAGAGAATTAAACTGAGAGGATTTTAGGATAGTGTGAGGAAGGCTTCTTGAGAAATCACCTGCTTTATGTTAAAAAAATGACTTGGAACACTTTGATGGAAGATTCATGAATTTACCTCCAAGTAGCAAAAAATAGTAGGTTGAAAACCTCTTTGCTACAGAGAAAATTCTTAAAAGAGTCACCGACCCTGTAAGAAACAATCGAAATGTCATTGTGCTTTCTCAGCCTTGATGATCTGAACCGACTGTTTGTACCATTTGGTGGCAAAAACCAAACATAATTGACTTAGAGAAACAGAGCTATGTCCAGGGCCTCTAAGAAGAAAAATTGCCCTGCGGTATTCTTGGCTGATTCCAGAGACTGTTGGCAGGGTGCCCCTGTGCATCACACACTTGGGGGCTTCTCGTACTACTCTCACCAGCCTGGATCTTTCCCACTTCATTTGTGGTGTTCTTGGCCATATGGGTGAGGCTTGCCCTCTATAGATGTAGAACTCAAGGAAGTGTGATTTCACCAAAGAAAAGGAGTTAGGAGTTGGTCTCTATCTGAATCCCCCATTCCCCAGCCTCTATCAGGAGCTCTGAAGCTTTGAGGATCCTAATTTTATGTTAAGAAATTATGTTGGTGGGAAAGAAAGATTCTTTTCGTGGCTGCACTTCTATGCAACAACTTTCTCCCCTAAAAGGACAGATTGTGGTAAAGAAATGAAAATAATCGGAAGTGAAACATCAAAAGATAGAATTAGAAAATGTTGAATTTCCAAATGATTCCGAGGTGCGGCTTTTCCAGTGTGTTTTTCTCCTGAGATCATCCCTCCCACCTCCTGCTTTGCAGTAGCAGTTTAATGAACAGTCTGTGAAACAAATCTTAAATACAAACACACGCATGGAAAACTATGCTCTGAGGATAAAGCAACTTCTAATTTGTGGGAAAAGGATTAAATATTTCTGTTTTCTGAAAAGGGTTATTTTGTATTTTGTTTTCTATTAAAATGTGTTTAGTTTCAAAAAAGAAATTATGTAAAAAAAAGAAATTATGTAACATTTTACATATTAGTATATTAATTGATAGACTAACATGTTATTTATAGTTTACATTATAGAATATTTATATACTTAAAATAAATACTACTAAACTAATATACAAAGTAACTGCTCACTGGTAAATGTATATGTATGTATTTAATATTTAAAATGTTAAAATATTTAAATAGTTACAGGTGACTGTCATGGTAGTTCTCATGACTAACTTTGAAATCAGATATGTTTTGAAATGGACTGTATCTTTGTTTCGGTATGTTTTCTATTTTCCACACTTTATACAATATAATTTAAAATTCAGTGGAAAGAGTAGTTTGAGAATATTAAAATTATATTATTGATAAAATGATATTTAAAGGAAGAGAATATATTAATGGCTCTTCAAATTTTATTTTAAATTACTTTTACAGAAGTTTAATTCTTTTTTCTTTTTTTTAATTGAACTATAGTTGATTTACAGTGTGTTAATTTCTGCTGTACAACAAAGTGATTCAGTTATACATATACATTCCTTTATATAGATACATTCTTTTTTATATTCTTTTCCATTATGGTTTATCACAGGATATTGGATATAGTTCCCTGTGCTATACAGTAGGGCTTTATTGTTTATCTGTTCTCTATGTAATAGTTTGCATCTGCTAACCCCAAACTCCCAGTCCATCCCTCCCCAACCCCCCCAAATTCTTGAACCTTAGTTATACTAAGACTTTAATAATTATCAGCTGGACTAGCGATTACTGAATCAAAATGGGCGTGAATGAGTTTTAAATAGCACTAATAATAGTGTCACAGGTTGTTGAATATTTTGTTCAAGTAATTTCTTATGGTCTTTGCATTTTCATATATTAAATACTTTCAGAAACCTTAGTAGAAAAATGGACAGTGTGTTGTAGAGCACTTCATGGTATATGAAGCGATAATCACAAATACTTTGTTAAAAGTTTATAGGTGACTTAAATCTTGTGTCACCTTGTGACATAGCTTTTTGCTCATTTATCACAGATGCAGCAAATATTTTGGTGATAGGTATGGAAAATTCTGCAAAAGAAGGTGATCCTGGAACAATATTCTTCTTCAGGTAAGACAAGAAAGCAACTCCACTGGAAGATGGGCTGTGGCCAGGTAATATGGTCCTTAAAGATGCAGGTGTACCTTCTCTCTTAACAGAAGATGTTTCAAAATTTATTTGTGATTTAAATATATTCTTTGGTTCTGATTTGAATAGGAGAGTTTGTCACTTTTAGGCATCTGCTGGTAAATCCTCTTATGAAATAAAGAATTTTCCCCCCTAGGGAAAAGATTAGGGATTTTTTAATTCATTTTGTTCTAAATTAACTTTAAGCATTATGTCATCTGTGTATCATATATGCAGGTTTTTTGCACCGCTCATAATTCATGACAGTAAAGGGTGCACTTAACACGTTATAAAAAGAGAGCATTGGGGGGCTTCCCTGGTGGCGCAGTGGTTGAGAGTCCGCCTGCTGATGCAGGGGACGCAGGTTTGTGCCCCGGCCCGGGAAGATCCCACATGCCGCGGAGCGGCTGGGCCCGTGAGCCATGGCCTCTGAGCCCACACGTCCGGAGCCTGTGCTCCGCAACGGGAGAGGCCACAACAGTGAGAGGCCCGCGTACCGAAAAAAAAAAAAAAAAAGAGAGAGCATTGGACAAAGCTAAGGTCAGGAACCACTGGTGGAAATAATGGTGCCCTGCAGAACGCAGGGATTTAGGGAACCGAGTGGACTCCCCACAGCTTCCCGCCTTCCTGAGAGCAAGAGACTGAAGGAAGCTCAGGCTGAGGTCATTAACAGAGGCCCATTCAGGTAACTTGGTGTGTACTTGCCTTTATTTGTAAATGTGGGTTTTCATTTACTAAGAATATGTAAGCATCTTATTTCCCATTCATCTTCAGTGCCCCTTATCAGGTGCATGCTGCCTGCCCCACTGTCTTTTCTTCCTTTTCCATCTTCGCCCTCTGAAGCTAAAGTTTTAGATCACCTTACCTCTCTAGAGACTTCAGACTGGGACCCTGATCCACATACATTTATTCCTTTTATTTAAAGGTTTTTTTTTTTTTTTAAGGTTGTTTTAATACCAGATACTCCAGAGTAGCTGAGTGGAAGTGGTAATGATAATAGAAACCATTTAAAATAATCTCATCCTCACAACATTTGAGGAAGATCTTTTATTCCCAAGGGTCAGAGGGATTAAGTGAATTACACACAGTCAAAGGACTAATAAGTGGCAGAACAGAAATACATGGAACATCCATAAGAATCCAGACTTTGATGAAGTTTCTGTGGTCTTAGTTCTTACAGTTGATGATAACTGGAAGCTCTGTCTTTGTTCCTGTGGATGCCTTACTTTCCTTGGACATAATCAAGCGTTCAACATTTAGTGCCAGTAGAAAAACACCCCTTTTGACTTGAGTAAGGAATTTGGATTTCTGAGGTCCTCCAGATCAGCATCATCCAGTAGAAATACAACGCAAGGCACAAATGCAAGCCGCGAATGTAATAATATATTTTCTTATAGCCGCATTTTTATTTTTTTTTATTTATTTTTTTTTTAATAATACACAATGTATTTATTTATTTATTTATGGCTGTGTTGGGTCTTCATTTCTGTGCATGGGCTTTTTCTCTAGTTGTGGCAAGTGGGGGTGACTCTTCATCGCGGTGCGCAGGCCTCTCACTATCGCGGCCTCTGTTGTTGCGGAGCACAGGCTCCAGATGCGCAGGCTCAGTAATTGTGGCTCACGGGCCCAGTTGCTCCGTGGCATGTGGGATTTTCCCAGACCAGGGCTCGAACCTGTGTTGTCTGCATTGGCAGGCAGATTCTCAACCACTGCGCCACCAGGGAAGCCCGCATTTTTAATTTAAAAAAAGATGAATTTAATTTTGACCAACACTAATAATAACATCATATATTGCCTGAAATTAATTTTACTGGTATATTTTATTTAAACTATTATCATTTCAGCATGTAATCAGTCAACAATTAGTGAGATTTACATTCTCCTTTTCATACTAAGTCTCCGAAACCCGGCATATATTTTCCACTTATAGCAGCTCTCAGTTTGGACCAGGCCTGTTTCAGGTGCCCGGTAGTCACATGTGGCTTGAGCGCCATACTGAGGAGTTCCTGGGATCTCTCATCTGCTTTGAGGTGCTTCTCTGAACCAGTGCTCTGGCTGTGGCCTTAAACACCTCCCAAATCCATATCCTGAGACCCCACCCTGGCCTTTTGCCACACTCACTGCTTGGTCTCCCTGCCTGTCTTCTCACCCCACCAGCAGTCTGTCTGTCTGTTTGTAGGCAGAGCAATTTTTCAGTGGGTAATTCTGATCACTGTACTGTCCTTAAAATTCTACAGAATGTGACCAAACGCCTTATCACAGCACGAAGTTCCTTCAGGCGTTGGCTCTTCCCCGCCTCTGACCTGAGTGCCCTCCACTTCCCCTCATCCGCAGCCGTTCAAACTACTGGCTCTTTATTCTGAGACGTTGCCTGCCCTCCTCACACCTTTTCCTGGAGCCTGGGGTATTTCCCCAAGGGTATTTCCTCGTTTTCTCATTTGGCTCTGCTAGTCCTTTAGGAACCGTGTCCCTCTGGTGTACATCCATCTAGATTCTGCGTAACTCTGTTACAGCATGGATCACACTATTATAATTGGTGGTCCGTGGATCAGTGTTCTCTGGATTGGGACTTCCTGGAGCAGAGGATCTAGACCATACTCATCTTTGCATCCCAGATGCTAAGCACAGACCCACACACATACTAAGCACATTGCTCAAGACGGTTTGAAGAATGGTAATGGGAACATCATATTTTTACCATTTATTGATTGATTGATTGATGGATGGATGGATGGCTGCGTTGGGTCTTCGTTGCTGCGCGCGGGCTTTCTCTAGTTGTGGCGAGCAGGGGCTACTCTTGGTTGCGGTGCGTGGGCTTCTCACTGCGGTGGCTTCCCTTGTTGCGGAGCATGGGCTCTAGGCACGCAGGCTTCAGTAGTTGTGGCACATGGGCTCAGTAGTTGTGGCTCGTGGGCTCTAGAGCGCAGGCTCAAAAGTTGTGGCACACAGACTTAGTTGCTCTGCGGCATGTGGGATCTTCCCGGACTAGGACTCGAACCCATGTCCCTTGCATTGGCAGGCAGATTCTTAACCACTGCGCCACCAGGGAAGCCCCTACCTTTGTTTCATTTCTACCCTTCCTTCCTCTGGTGTAATGACCCAGAGCTGTAACTCCTTTTTCTTTTATTTTTCTTTTTTTTATTTACTACCTAAAACAGCTTAACACATCAGACTTCAGAAATCAAAACAAGTTCCCTAACAGTTTTTAGACTTAAATTTTGTCAAAGGCAGACTTGGATTGTGAGGGCCTCCTGTGGCTTTGTTGCAGGTCTACTCTGAGCACTGTAGGGATGGCTGGCATTATTTCATAGGTGCCTTTACCATCTGAGGCTTTAATTTACCTCAGTCTCTTTATTCCACAGATATTAAAAGCATGACCCTTTATTCTTTTCTCATAGCAGAATCTGCCTAATGAGAGCTAATGAGACAGGTCTCAAAAATTTCCTTATTCTGATATCTGTACACCAGAATTGAATCAGGGTACTTCTGTGGTACGCAGTGGTTGGGAGTCCGCCTGCCAATGCAGGGGACACGGGTTCAAGCCCTGGTCCGGGAAGATCCCACATGCCGCAGAGCAGCTAAGCCCGTGTGCCACAACTACTGAGCCTGCGCTCTAGAGCCCGTGCTCCACAACAAGAGAAGCCACCGCAATGAGAAGCCCGCACACCGCAACGTTGAGTAGCCCCCGCTCACTGCAACTAGAGAAAGCCCTCACGCAGCAACAAAGACCCAGCGCAGCCGAAAAGAAATTAATTAATTTAAAAAAACAAAAAAGAATTGCATCAGGTATGAAAGAGTCTAGATACCTGAAGTTACATGGTTTTACAATAATAGTTATTTATTCTGCACACCACAGGAGAAATCCATGAATTTTTGAGGGGTCAGGTTTTTTATCGGAAATTCAAACAGTAGCTTTTGTTTATCATATCCATCCAGGGACCATCATGTCAAATCAATAATAAATCATTTTTTTAAAAATTGGCCTTCTAGATGCATTCTAGAAGCTACCTAAGCATGGCTTTATGTGTGGCCCTAAAGAATGTATTCCACCTTTAACTTAGTTTATTCTTTTAAATCAGGGAAGGAGCTGCTGTCTTCTGGAATGTGAAAGACAAAACTGTAAGTATAAATAAAGTGTGAAAGTATTAAAATTCAGTTTTCTGAGAATAAATTGTTAATTGGCACTTAGTAATCTGAGCAATTGGAAGATAAATTAACAGATAATCCTCAGTTTATTTGCTCTGCATTCTGTGATGTTGATTCTAGCACTGTCATCTTCCAAAATTTTCTTTTTGACTTAGAAGTTTCCTGCATTTTCCATTCTCTGAGCACACAATAATTCGTGGAAAATCAGAACAATCCTAGCTGCACTGCAGACAGAAGGAAATACACTTCTCATGTGATAACCTACAAAATGAATGATGTACACGCAGTTCACTGGAAGCTGGCTGCACTGAGTCTTATTTTAGATCAAGTTTTCTAGAACTTTTTAACTCACTGGAAATAATTTCTTCAATATCCCAATCGTGATTTGTTTAATACAGCCTTTTCAGAGGCAGTTTGGTAATACCTATCAAAGCTCTATATTTAACTCAGCAATTTTACATCTAGAAAGTTATCCAAAGGAAATAATCAGTTATATATAATGAATGATGTATAGAAATGTTCATCAACACATTATTTACAATAGCCAAAGTGAGAAATAACCAAAACACATAATAATAGGAAGTTTGTTAAATACATCCATAGCATGTATTTAGGATGTACATACTACAGCTCTTAAAAGTCACGTGGGAAGAAACCAATTCCTAAGGAATTGCCAGTGTATATGATAACAGTTAAATTAAAAGAGCAGGTTACAAAATATAACCAATATTAATACCAGAGCTGGTAAAAAAAATATGCCTCATACAAACCCAGTTTTACTGAAAGGAGATACACACATAGGGGGCAGGGGGAGGGAGACTGGGGAGCAGTTTCCTGGAGAAAAGGAAATATAAATGAGCAATAAATGTAAGAAAAATGTACAAATTGGCTATTTGAATTTGCAAAGATGTAAAAGGCTGACAATACCCAGTGTTTTTTAAGAATGCTCGCATTAAAAAAAAAAAAAAAGAATGCTCTCATAGGCATAGATGAAGAGAACAAACATATGGACACCAAGGGGGGAAAGAGGGGGCAGTGGGGTGAATGGGAGATTGGGATTGACATATATACACTGATATGTATAAAATAGATAACTAATAAGAACCTGCTATATAAAAAAAAAAATTAAATTCAAAAAAAAAAAGAATGCTCTCATAAATCTTTGGATTCTAAAGTTGGAAAAACTGTTTTGGAGAGTATTTTAGAAACATTTATCAAAATTATAAGTGTGGGGCTTCCCTGGTGGCGCAGCGGTTGAGAGTCCACCTGCCGATGCAGGGGACACGGGTTCGTGCCCCGGTCCGGGAAGATCCCACATGCCGCGGAGCGGCTGGGCCCGTGAGCCATGGCCGCTAAGCCTGCGCGTCCGGAGCCTGTGCTCCGCAATGGGAGAGGCCACAACAGTGAGAGGCCCGCGTACAGCAAAAAAAAAAAAAAAATTTTAAGTGTGCATGTCTTTTGTTCCAACAAATCCTAAAGAAATATTCCCCCAAGTCCTTGAAGATACACGCATAAGGCTGGCACATGTGACATCGTGATAGTAGAGAATAGAAAAAAAAAAACCCATGGATGGACATTTAGGACGGTTAAATCAATTATGGTTCCTCCATGAAGGAGAATAGCATTGAAAATGTTCATATGTACAGTATCATCCCATTTATATAAAAAGCAAACTAAATGTACATACATATACACATAGGGAAAAGTCTGGAAGGATATGCACCAAGTTTAATGGTGGTTACATTAGAGGATTAGAAATTCAGGAGACTGTACTGCTGAACTGAATGAATAAGCATTTTCAGAACTCTAATGGAAAACTGATGAACTCATTAAAGTGCTAACAAAAGATCAAGATGAAAAAGAAAATTAATTACATGGGACTGAGTGAACTGATGAGGATGATTATAATTTTTGTGACTTTCTGTTTAAATTAAAAAAAAAAATCCCACAAGGACTCAGAGGCAAAAAAATATACAAATCAATTTTCACTGCAAAGTGAAGGAGCTGTTACAGTGGAGGATTCCTGGACTGAATGTCAATATTATGACACAGTGTGAGTGTGTTTCGTGTTTGGTAATTGCAATCATTGTTGCTTTTGTTGTGGTCATCCAGTTACAATGCTTGGTGTCAGTTTATCTCTTGTAAAAATAAAATACAGTGTGTGTGTGTGTGTGAAAAAAAAAAAAAATTCAGGAGAACAGAGAGAGATAATCACTTTCTATGCCTCTGTGTTTAAATTTTTACAAGTGTGTTACTTAAACTTTTTGTTTTGAAGATTTAAAGAATACAAACCATAATGTTATTAGGGGTTTCCTTTGGGTCATGGGATAGTGGGAGGTTTTGTTTTCCTCCTTAAGCTTGTCTGTGTTTTCCAAATGTAAAAGCAAATGAATATATCGTTGCAATTAGTTTAGTATCACCATGGATTTGCTTTCTCCTTAAAACCTAAAGAACAGAAGAAATGTTATCAAATGTAATAAAAAAAATGTTACAAGCATTAACTCTGTAACATTATTTTGTACTGAGGGAGTCGGTTATAATTTCAGGTTAATCTTCCTTTTCTTCTAGATGAAGCATGTGATGCAAGTTCTTGAAAAACATGAAATTCACCCCTATGAAATTGCATTGGTGCACTGGGAGAATGAAGAGCTTAACTACTCAAAAACAGAGTAAGCAACTTTTTATCGAGTTTATGAAAAGGGTGCTTGGAATAACTAGGTACAGCAGTAGAGAAGATAAATTATTAATTTGGAGACTAGTTTTAAGAAAAAAGTTATTGGTACAAATACAGAGCTGAAACAATAAATATTAGTGGATAGATTTTTTTTTTTTTTTTTTTTTTTGCAGTACACGGGCCTCTCACTGTTGTGGCCTCTCCCGTTGTGGAGCACAGGCTCCGGACATGCAGGCTCAGGGGCCATGGCTCACGGGCCCTGCCGCTCCACAGCATGTGGGATCCTCCCAGACCGGGGCACGAACCCGTGTCCCCTCCTGCATCGGCAGGCGGACCTTCAACCACTGCGCCATTAGGGAAGCCCGATAGATATTATTTTCATAGCTTCTCAGGCTACCCATAAATTAAAACAAGTAGATAGTATAACCCCAAAATAGTAAGTTTCCTAAGCAGCCAAAATCAGTAATATGGTATGCCTTCATTAGAATGAACCTGTTAAATTATTCTAGTAAAGTCTTCTCTGAAGTAAATCCTTTTTGCTTTTTTCCCATTGAATTTGAGTGTAAAAAGTATAAAGTATAATGACGGGGTGCTCTAAGAGAGCCGCTTGTGGAAATGAGGGTACCACTGCTGTACCGCTCTCAGGTCAAATGTATGGGTAGGCAACGTATTGGCCAATTTCCATGTCACAGCAAGGGTGCAAAAATGAGAAGGGATGTTAGGGCGGAGAGAGAAGGCAGAATGAACAGGATTAAAAGGTCTTTTCTCTCGGGGAGGTACTGGTCTAGTGGAATATGAGAAGGAAAAAAAGTCTTTGTGTTGAGAAAGGAAGTGACACAAGCAGAGCTTTAGGGAAATTTGGAAGAGACACCAGCTATAGAAAGACTAATTGGGATAAGAGCTAAGTGGTAATAGCCAGCGATGAGCTTTCCTGTATCATCTTCTCGTCCACCAACCTTTGTCCATGTCTTCTGGTCTCACGTCTCTCGTGAAGGTTTAGCCTCTACTTTTCCTATTTGCTTGTGATACTTACACTCCCAGATTCCCTCCCTTCCCCCTCCTCCCCAGTCGCTCCAGAGTTCCCTACATACACATCTTGGTTTGTCACAGCTGCCTCATCTCCCTCCCCATACTCACCATGTCCATGTGATTTCAGATTATACTGTGTATAGTTACATAGTTTTATATTCAGCATTTTTTCACTTAGCAAATTATTGTAGTCATTTTCCCTTTTCTACTAAATACCCTTTCAAAACATGCTTGTTCATTTTTGTTGTGTGAATTCCTATAAATGAACCGTTCTTCTGTTGAACTTTTAGTTTCCTTCCTGATATCTTACTATTCAGCATTTGACCATGGAAAGTTTTTTTTTAATGTATATCTCTATTCGTCTTTTTTCTTTAATAAATTTATTTATTTATTCATTTATTTATTTACTTACTTATGGCTGCGTTGGGCCTTCGTTGCTGTGCGCAGGCTTTCTCTAGTTGCGGTGAGCAGGGGCTACTCTTTGTTGCAGTTCACGGGCTTCTCATTGCGGTGGCTTCTCTTGTTGCAGAGCACGGGATCTAGGTGCATGGGCTTCAGTAGTTGTGGCATGCAGGCTCAGTAGTTGTGGCACACGGGTTTATTTGCTCCGCAGCACGTGGGATCTTCCTGGAGCAGGGCTCGAATCCATGTCCCCTGCATCGGCAGGCGGATTCTTAACCACTGCGCCACCAGGGAAGTCCCCATAGAAAGTTTTTTGTACACAAATCTTTCCTTGCATCTTTGATTATTTCCTTAGGATAAATTCCTAGAAGTGGAATTACTTGGATCATAGGGTATAAGAACATTTGTAAGACTCTTGATACAGATTGTCAAAATGACCTCTAGAAAGATTATAAAGATTATTTTTCAAAAGAAAAAAAGTACTTTTTGTGATTTAGAAACTACTTTTTTTTTTTTTCTTTTCTCAGGGGACAGACAAAACTTCACAGAGGGGAAATCAGGTTAAATTCAGAGCTAGATTTAGATGACGCTGTTCTAGAGAAATTTGCTTTCTCAAATGCCCTTTGCCTTTCAGGTAAGTTACTACTACTTATCAGAGACGGTATCACATAGTTTTCATTTCATCGAGGGAAGTTGAAGTATTTAGTAAAGACTTTGACATGTTTTCGCAGAGTACTCAGCAAAGCCTTATAATTCCTTTTCCTTTTTTTTCTCTCCAAGAGAAAAATATATGTAGTATAGAGTATAATACATAGTATCTGTGCTATAGTTATTCATTCCTTATTAATGGTATTGGTAAAGCTTACCTCTCCAAAAATATTCTTTTGTGTTGTTGCTGTTATTATTATTATTATTATCACTACCTTTGTTTTCCTCTCTCCTCCTCTCTGAGATTGTTAGTCTTAGATTGTCTCTAATCCAGGCAGAGAAAGCACAGCCTTCTGTGATTGGGCACAGGCCTCTATGTAGAAAAATACACTCTGGTTTTTCACAGGAATGGGACAGAGAGTCACAGTGGCTCTCAGTTTTTTCGGCAAGATCCATATACACCTGAATAGAACTGTAGAAGTTCTCTAAGAAACGTTCCTGCCACCAGTCTGCACTAGGCTGCTGCCGTGGTGGACCACACATACCATCCAGGAGGCTTCGGGACTTCTGAGCTGTACCCACAGCCCAGAGGAGTGGAGGGAATGTCAGGAAGCCCTGATTTCTGCCCCTCTACAGAGCCACCCTTCGTTCCTCTTAGCTTCTGAGATGTAGTATGAAAAAATCAGGGATTCTACCCAGTGTAGCTTTGGTCTGCCAGCAGGGCTTGGAAATCCACTCAACTTGCTTCTCTTTCTACTTAGTGCCATCTTTTGTAATAAGTAACGATTCTTAAATTTCAGTCTCACATTTTTTGGACATCTGCCTTCTTAAACTATTGTTGAAACGGCAGTGAAGGTACTGTGCAGTTTTACATTTTGTAGAAACATGAATATGACGATAAATGTTCTGTTGTTAATTTCTTTTCCCCCAGTGAAACTGGCTATCTGGGAAGCGTCACTGGATAAATTTGTTGAATCTATTCAGTCGATTCCAGAGGTAATTATACCAATTTTATGTTTGTTTTCAAGGACTGAGTTCTATTGGGAAAAAATACAAATTTCCCACTATAATGATGAATTTAGAAGTACAATAAAGTAATAATAAACATTAAGAAAGCTGCACTGAATTTAAGCAGGGAAAAAAAAAAACCCAGTTACATGTAAAATGATAAAATAAGAAACCTTTTAAAACTTAAAATTCAAATTACTTTTCTCTAATGGTATTTTAATGTAACTGAATTGAAGGGAAATAAAATGAAATGTTTCCTCTCTAAGGAGGGAAATTATGACCACTTTTCTCGATTAAAAAGTGTCTTGACAAATTACAAGGAAAATAGTGGCATGAAAAATGCATCTAAAATTATATCAAAACTTCAGAATATATTAAAACTCATGCTTACTGTAATTAACTTTGTTTTTACTGTGAAAGAATAATTATACTAGGGAAAAGAGCCCCTGGTTTTTCATTAGGAGATTAGGAATGTACATCATAGAAAATGCTAGTGAGAAGGGAAACCTGTGTATGTATGTATCTATTTTCCGCCTCCCAAATAGGCTTTAAAAGCTGGGAAGAAAGTGAAACTATCTCATGAAGAAGTTATGCAGAAAATGGGTGAACTCTTTGCCTTAAGGTAAAATTTTCTCTGTAAATGAAATATTTCATATATTTAACAATCTCCAGAAAATATCCCTGTAGCTCTACAGTAAAGAGCAAACATTTATATCTTTATGGGAATTGCAGCTGTTTTTATTTCATTATAAGCTTGGAGAACTCTTATCCATTAGAAGCAGTTGCGCTGTATTAGAACTGTACTGGAAGAAACTGCATGTGCAAGAGAGACCATAATCACTCTGCGTTAAACCTACGTCAGCGAGCGTAGTAGGTGTTATTCAAAGGTGGAAAGATGCATTCTAGAACTTGGACAAGGGTAATTCTCAGTAAAAGTCTATCACTGCATCATAATGCTGAATAGACCTAATTGCTACGGAAAAGTGATGTACCATATGTCATTGACTCTGAGACACCATACGATGCCACAAGAAAGTGAAAATGTTGCCCACTAACATATGAGACAATGCTTTTTTATCACAGAATTTTAATTTTGCACTACAGAAATAGCTCTTCCAGTCTTATTTGGATGTAGATATATCACATTTCCTCTTGGGCATACATAAAAAGGAAAGAATAAGAGAAATAAGTCATCTAAGGCAATGACAACTAAGTCTCAACTGCCACCTGTAAGACATCATCAATTTTAAAGATGCCTCCCATTTTGAGAGATGTTAAAATGGGAAGAAGAGTGTCTTAAAATTGATGAAATATAATAGTACATCATTTAAAGTTAAGTTAAAAGGCCTTCAGTTTATTTCATTCTTGTAGTTTTCCCAAGATTTATGGAATGAAACACCCTGAATCTTGGTGTTATTCTCACTAGGCAGGATTCTCAGTGTTCTGGCCCTTGTCGTGTATGGGGTGAGTTACTGGAGTTCCTTGTCAATAGTTTACCTAAGAGTTGCTTTTCCACATTCTCCTTAGTTACTTGCCCTGGAGAGGAGAAGTGGTCCAGTGTTGCATCATCTAGGCCCTTCTCAAAGCTCAGGGACCCTAACTCAGGGCACCAACAAAAATAAAAAGCCCTGCATGAGAGCGTCCCGCAGCACATCTAAAGCCTTGAGCTCGCTAAGAAATGGGGGAGACAGACTCCTCTCCCCTCTTCTCTTGGTCATGCGAGCAGAATTTGATAGAGCGAATTATAATACTGGGACTCAGAAATTAGAACTTGATATACTTAGGTTTGTGAATAGTTTCGTAGAGTCTTACTGTTGTTATCCTAAGTTTTCGTCTCTTTACAATAAGAGTGCTTATGTGTTATTCAAAGGAATGTGGCCAATCTAGGACGAGAAATAGAAGTAGAAATGTGGCAGTCACAGATTATACATGGTATGATCCTACTTGTAAGCAAACAACATAAATATTCATTCTCTCACGTGCGCATGTGTGCATGGAAGCAGATCTGGAAGGACCCAGGAGAGTATTGGCAGGGCCGAAAGGATTTGATTTGTTAGGGTAAGGGGCCTACCAGTGTTTTCTGAGTTCTTCTCTAGGGTTTTTCTTTTTTATAGTGAACAGCTATTTATGTGTTACTTCTATAACATAAAGTTTTGTTTAAAAGCAAACTCAGGCCTCATATGTAAAAAGGGTAGAAATAGAGAGAGTGTGTGTGTTTGTGTGTGTGTGTGTGTGTGTGTGTGTGTGTGTGTGTAACTAGCAGCGGCTACCCGCGGGGAGTGGGAGAAAGGGAAAAATGGGGTTAAGAATAGGAGTAAGATTGCTCAATTTTTACCTTTTTCTGTCTTTTTTATTTTTGAGCCATCTGATTACCTATCCACACACACACACAAATATATGTGCATGTATATTGTAACCAATTTTAGTGAAAAAAGCTTAGAAATTTTTTTTTAATAAGTTTATTTATTTTGGCTGCATTGGGTCTTCATTGCTGCGCACGGGCTTTCTCTAGTTGCAGCAAGCGGGCACTACTCTTCGTTGCGGTGTGCAATCTTCTCATTGCGGTGGCTTCTCTTGTTGCGGAGCACGGGCTCTAGGCGCGTGGGCTCAGTAGTTGTGGCTCACAGGCTCTAGAGCACAGGCTCAGTAGTTGTGGCTCACGGACTTAGTTGCTCCGCGGCATGTAGGATCTTCCCAGACCAGGGCTCAAACCCATGTCCCCTGTATATATATATACATATATATATATACATATGTGTGTGTGTGTGTGTGTGTGTGTGTGTGTGTGTGTAACTGAATCACTTTGCCATACACTTGAAATTAACACATTGTAAATTAACCATACTTCAGTCAGTCAATAAATCAATCAATAAATACATCAAAAAAGAAACAGACCATGATTTTTTAATTCAAGATAAAAATTAAAAGTTAATGATTTTCCTTTTTTTAAGACACCGCATAAACTTGAGTTCAGACTTCTTGATCACTCCTGATTTCTACTGGGACAGAGAAAATCTGGAAGAACTTTATGATAAAACTTGTCAGTTCCTCAGCATTACTCGTAGAGTTAAGGTATGTATTTTGCACTTCTACTGAGAGGGACACAATGTCACCTATGAGTTGTATGACTGTGTGAAGAGAAGTTTTTAATTAAGTAAATGTGTTTAACTGCTTTTGGAGAAATGTCTTGTTTGACTTCTGCTCAGATCTCTAGATTTCCCGTTCTAGTTTTCCTGTGTACACACAGTTTTCACGTCAAAGGATATTCTGATATTTGCTCTACAGACTAGATAAGGTTGGTGAGAGTTTGGAGGCCTAGTGGTCTGTTAGGAAGTTTCTCATCAAGTTTCAAGCAAGAGTTCATGGGGTCCAGAACTTTACTGGTGACAGTGAGAACAGAAATGAATTTTTAAAAGAATCCTTTAAGACAAATGAAGTGGTTGGTACCGGGAGGCCAGGGAGAAGGAAGAATAAGGATGACTGACGTTTGTTGTGGGTGACAGGTAGAAAGATGGCAAAACGTAGAGAGGTTGGGGGGAGGGGAGGAGCCACATTTAAGATGTGTTGAGAGTAGAGTAGCAAGGAGACATCCAGTTAGAACTGTCTGAAAGCATTTAGAAGTGTGGAAGCAAAGTTGAGGAGGGAGGAAGCTGACAGAATGATGGAATTGCGTGGAGGGCGTCATGGTGGAGGTAAACCACACGGGAAATAGAGCAGAAGACAAGATGGACAGTAGTACCATGTGTGCGCATAGTTCTGTCACATTTAATCACACGTGTAGATCCAGGTAACCACAAGATCTGGATACAGAACTGTTCTATCACCACAGAGATCTCCCTTGTGCTTGTCCCTTTATAGTCACACCCTTCCCTCCCCGACCATCCCTAACCGCTGGTAATAAGTAATCTATTCTCCAGCTCTATCATTTTGTCATTTGGGGAATGTTATATAAATAGAATCATACAGGGTGTGACTTTAAAATGGGCTTTTTTCAATGAGTATAATACCCTTGAGATCCATTCCAAGTCATTGCCTGTATCAATCCCTGCCTTCCTATGAGTTACTTAGCCATTTGGGGGGATTCCATTTTGATTTATCTGTATTGTTTTTGAGTATATCTCTTTGCATAGACACTTAGTGCTTGCTCTAAGTGTCACATTATACATACCTAGCTTATCACAATCCACTGGTTTCAGCATTTTGCCAGATTAAATCAAGGGTGGAAACCTTACTGCTCTTTACATCCCTTTACTCCCCACTTTGAGAACTTCATCAGTGTTAGAATTTTTGCTGCAACCATCAATCATAATTTAGAAAACTCAAGAGGAGATGGAAATCCTATTGTATTTACCCCCATTTTTATTCTTTCTGTTCTTTTTTTTTCAATGATGTTCCAGGATTTTTTCTTTTATTGTTTCTTTTCTGTTTCAAGAACATTCTTTAGCCATTCTTTCAGGGTAAGTTTGCAAAAGCATAGTCTCTTAGTTTTTCTTCATCTGAAAACGTCTAGATTTCCCCTTTATTCCTGAAGGATTTTTTCACTAGGTAGAGGATTCCAAGTTGATAGTTCATTTCTTTCAATACCTACAAATTACTGTGTCACTTTTTTCCGGCCTCCGTGATTTCTGAGGAGAAATCTACTCTCTCTCTATGACGTGAATGTCAGACCTTTAATTATACTCCAACAAGTCTTCGAGGCTCTCTTTATTTTATTACTAATCTTTTCAACAAATGGTGCTAGAACAATGGGATAGTCATAATGAACCCTATCCTTCACACCATTTCTAAATGAATCAGAGCCTTTTAAATATAAAAGCTAAAATTATAAAACCTCAGGAAGAAAATATAGGAAAAAGGCCTCATGACCTTGGGGAAGGCCAAGATTTGTTAGGAAAAAACAAACAAAACATGCATCTTGGGGAACGAATTTGATAAGTTGAACTTCATCAAAACTAAGACCACTGCTCTTTGAAAGACACTCTTAAGAATATGAAAAGGCAAATCCCAGGCTGGGAGGAAATATTCTCAATATATAACCTGACAAAGGACTTGTCCAGAATAATCAAAGAACTCTTTCTACTCAGGGGGCTTCCCTGGGGGCGCAGTGGTTAAGAATCTGCCTGCCAATGCAGGGGACATGGGTTCGAGCCCTGGTCCAGGAAGACCCCACACGCCGCGGAGCAGCTAAGCCTGTGCGCCACAACTACTGAGCCTGCTCTCTAGGCCCGCGTGCCACAACTACTGAAGCCCGCATGCCTAGAGCCCGTGCTCCACAAAAAGAGAAGCCACTGCAATGAGAAGCCCGCGCACCACAACTAAGAGTAGCCCCCACTTGCCACAACTAGAGAAAGCCCACGTGCAGCAACGAAGACCCAACGCAGCCAAAAATAAAATAAATAATTTTTTTAAAAAAAGATCTACGCATTAAAAAAAAGGAAGAACTCTTTCTACTCTAAAAGACAACCCAGTTTTTTAAATGGGCAAAATATTTAAACTGACGTCTCACAAAATATGTGAACGGCCAAATGAACATGAGAAGATGTTCAACGTTATTGTTTACCAGGGAAGTGCAAATAAAACCTGCAATGCGCTGTTACTACACACTCACTAGAATGACTAAAATTAAAAGGACTGACAATACCAAGTGTTGGGAAGGATATAGAGCAGATGGAAGTTTCATACATTACTTGTGGGAATAATCATTGGTACAGCCACTTTGCAAAAACAGCCCGGCAGTCCCTCAGAAATTTAATTGTTGTGTTACTATACGACCCAACAATTCCACTCCTGAGTATTTACTCATGAGAAATGAAAACATGTCCTCACACTGATTCGTACCTGAATGTTCTTAGCACCTTTAGACAATCAAATGCCCATCAGTAGGTGAATGGATAAAGAAACTGGGATAGCCATACAGTGGAGTAGCACTCAGCAGTAAAAGCAATGAATTACCATCCATGCAACAACATGAATGAATATCAGGATCGTTATGCTGAGTGAAAACAATCTAGACACAAAAGAATCCATGCTGTTATATTTATAGGAACCTCTAGAAAGGCTGATCTAATCTATAGTTACAGAAAACAGATCAGTGGATCCCTAGGGCTTGGAGGTGGGGTGGTGGGTAGGGCAGTAGATTCCCAAGGGGCACAAGGGATCGTGGGGTGATGGAAACGCTGTGGTGTTACTTATTAGGTGTCTATCTGTGAAAAGCCTTCAAATTGTATACTTAGAATGGAAACAAGTGCAGATTATTGTATGTAAATTATGCCTCAAGGAAAACTTGAAAATAAACCTTTTGTGAGAATTCTTCAATGACATTAAACAAAAGCATCAACCTTGATGAGCAGCCGTATTTACTAGGGACGAATTTGAAAGTGCCCAAGAGTTACGGCTTTTGGATGTCTCCCCTTTTTCTCTTGGAATGAAGACGTTCGGTGGAACCACGATCATTGGGGTGAAGTATAAAGATGATTGCCACCAGGCAGATGCATCAGACCTCTTCTGATGACCAGCCTGTTGTGCTGAGTTAAGTCAGTAACGGTGGCTGAGCAACAACCAAGGTAAACCGGCTGCCCGGGAAGTGTGCGCTCCAGCATCCTCCCCCTCTGTCCCCACTGCCCGGGAAGTGAGCGCTCAAGCATCCTCCCCCCCCCCCTCCCCACCCCCATCCTGTGTCCTTCCTCAAATCACGGCACCTTTGATGCCCATGGTGTCCTTCACGTGTCCCTCGTGGACAAGAGTACAGGAAAAGAGAACAGAAGCACTGAAGTCACCAACGATGAAGGTGGTTTGAGCAGGAAACATCCTGAGTGTGTGGTCCAGAGGAGAAGTGTAAAGATAGGAACTTACTCAACATGAACACTGCATTCAGCGTGAAAGCCACAGCTGAACCTGAGGCATGTCAAAACAGGATCGATCGTGAACGGTGACACGCAGTGAAGTAATCAACTAGCTGGACCAGCATCACAGTGCCAAGTAGGAAGGGGAAACCTGGAGAAAGTGCCTCTGCATCTTCACTTCGCTCAAGCAGAGGGAGGGGATGTGCCAGGAGGGCACTTGGGGTTCGCTGGGGACAGTGCTCCTCTGAGTGGAGAGGCTCCCTCAGTGCCCAGTGTGGGGAAATTGATCACAGCCCAGGGAGCAGGTGGACCAGGTCCCCTCAGTCCCCAAACCGAAGAGTCCCGGAACAGGTCAGTTCCGTGGTAATTTTCAAAACAATCTTATGTGAGTTCTGTGTAAGTATAATGCTGCTGACTTCCAGATCCTTAACTGAGTACCTGGAATAATGCGTACATTGCACTTAATCTGTGCTGTAAAACAAGTGGAAAATAATTCAGGTGGTGTCCTGAAGAATAAAAATGAAGGTCTGTTTCACTCGGGCACCACCTGCCCATGTGCTTCTGGAGTACGTGGTGCGCACTCCTCGGGGGCGGCTGTTCACGTACCACATCGTACTGATCTGATGGCACCGCGGATTCAGTGCCTTGTGAGAAGCCTCTTCTCACCTTCTCCGTGTAGCCTCCTCACAAGGCAGGGAGAGAGCACCCACTATGGTGTCTCTGCCTTTCCCTGTAAGGATGTTAATTTAGACCTCATCTAAACCTAATCACCCCCAAAGGCCTCATCTCCAGATATGATCACATTGGGGGTTAGGACTTCAACATGAATTTTTGGGGGAACACAAACATTCCGTCCATATTACCAGCCGTCCCTGGAAATCCACTTTAAATTTTCTTTACAAGCTAAAATTTGTTTCTTTTAAATTTTTTTTTTTTATAAATTACATATTTCTTCCACAGCCTTATTGGAATCTGTGTAGGAACTGGGGCAAGGCGGCTAAAAGCAGAAGCAGCAGGTATTCAGAGGGGAAAAGGGGGTTTATATGAAATTGGAGCTGCACTCGTGAGATTCCCCCTCTCCTTCCTTAAAACACAGCAGCGAAAGCGATAGAAGCTGCTTTCCCTGTAAATATGTGATGAGTACACTCCCCTCTAGAACGCAGGCTTCATGAAATCAGAGTCTTCCTGGCTCCCTGCCCACTTCTTGGCAAAGGCCTCACGTAGAATATGGGCTCCATAAATATTTGTAGAATTAATCAGTGATTAAGAGTTCAAAATGAAACTCACTGTATTCTCCCAGAAAATGCAGTTGAACCTTTTCTGTTTCTGTCTCAGCTAATTAGCACGACCACCTACCTGGTCAGTCAAGCAGGAACTTGAAACTCACCATGGTTTCCTCTTTCTCCTTCATCTTCCACATGCAGTCAGAGCATCCTTTCGTTTTCTCCTAAGTGTCATGCATTCATTGCCATATATTTATTGAAAGTCTCTACGATAGGACCTGGGCTGGTGAGACAGGAAGGGATACCAAACTGACCCTCCTTCTGCACCCTGATTGCTGATGTGCATCTCCCACCCCCGTTCACCCTAATACCTTCTTCTTTGTCTCCCAGCCTCTAGGCTGGGCCCGGTAGCCAGAAGACAGAGACACATCTGTCTTATTCACCATTTCATCTCCTCTGCCCAGCACAGTATAGTAAACATTGAACAAATATTTTAAGAGTGGACAAAGGACTCCCTTACCTGCAGAAGAAAGTTCCAATGTGATCGTGCTATGTATTCATTTCTACTGCTGCTGCAACAGATTACCACAGACTGACTTAACACAGATGTATTATTTACAGTTCTGTAGGTCCAAAGTCTGACCTGGGAGTCACTGAGCCAAAATCAAGGCGCTGGCAGGGCGGCGTCCCGCTCCTGAGGCTCTGGGTGGGAGCCACTTCCTGGGCTGTTCCAGCTCCGAGGGGCCACCCACTGCCCTTGGCTCAGAGCCCCTCTTCCGTCTCGCATCGCTGAGCTCTTCTGCCTGCCATTCCCACTTTTAAGGACCCTTGTGATTGCACTGGGCCCACCCAGATAATCTAGGATTGTCTCCTTATCTAAAGATCCTCTGACTTAACAAGCTTAATTCCTGTACAGTCTTAAGTATCCTTTGCTGTGTAATACTCGTGGGTCCCAAGGATTAGAATGTGAATATCTGGGGGACCATTACTCTGCCTACCACCTATGGTGTATAGTACCTCTCACAATTCAGCACTTAACCTTTTTTTAACCTTACCTGCAAGCACTTTCAAGTTTTTCACTATCTAGCTGTACTTGCCTCCATGCTGTTTCCTCTACTAGAAATACCGTCCCCCTGGCGCCCCACCTTTTCTTCCTGGCACCCGCCTATTTAGAGCCTACTTCACATTTACCACCTCTGTGACCCTGTCCCCGTCTTCTTCTGCTCCATCGTCTGTGCGCATGAAACACGTCTGATTCTGTAACCAAAGGACATAGGAAGCATGTGTTAGTTGGGGCTCCGTTGCTTGCACACGACAGAAGGACAATTGGAATGACCTTACTTATCCCCGTGTACTGGCTCACGGGGCTGAGAAACAGGGAGCAGGTGTGAAACAGGGAATGTCTGTTGCACAGACCCAGGCGGGTCACCAGGACTGTTTCTTGCCTCAGCATCCTCCGTACCAACTTGGCCTCATCGTTTCCTTCTTGGTGGCATTCTCTCTGCGATGGGGGGAAAGGGGTGTGGGAAGGGGGAATATCCGAGCGACATTTTACTCTACCTGGCAGCTTCAAAGGACTGGGCCATGTGTCTGTGCTTTGACCAGCCATGTGATGAGGCAACTGGGCCTCACAGTTGGCCAAGCCTGGGTCTTATACTGACCCCGTCTCCCCCTTGGGCTTTTCGGGGGAGGGGAGAGGGGTTGGTGTCAGGCGGGTAGTGATACGAAGATTGGCAGCATCACGTGGTTGGAAACAGGGAAGAGTAACTCTCCAAAGCAAGGGGGCTAGGAGCGGAGGGTGCTGGGCAGGTAGCAGGTGGCTATGAGGCAGAATGAGGTTAAGTTCTAAACGAGGGAAACAGCGAGGTGCTGTGGGAGTGCTGAGCGAGCAGGAGGTCAGGAAGGGCCACAGAGACCTCGCCTTCAGGCGTGAAGAGGGCGCCACCCACTGAAGAGTGCTTGGACTAAACCATCTGGGGTCGTTTCATGTCATGGGGAAGGCAATAGCAAGACATTCGAAGCTTCTGAGCAGGGGAGTGAAACGATCCATCCTGTTTAGGATGAGAACTCTGGTGGCCCGTGCAAACGAAACCCGGAAACCCCCCAGCCCATCACCACCACCAAAACGACCAAACAGACTGGTCTGAAGAGGTGACAGATAGTTGATGAAAGCCTACTAGGTGCATTAAGAAATGCTAAGGAGAGGATAGACTCGACTCCATACAGCAAAGACAACTGAAGTGCCAGGGATCCAGGGGTGCAGGATAGAGATCAAAGGTTTCTACCTACGCTGGGTGCCCGAGAAGACAGCGTGACCTGCTTTGAGCTAGGGACCCAAGAAGAGGGGTACACTGGAACAGGATGTCAGCTGTAGTTTGAGAAATGCTAAATTTAAGGTGCCGGCAGGAAAAGAGTAAAAAGATGTTTTATAGGCAGTTAGAAATTCGCGCAGAGGAGAAATCGGGATTAAGCAGTTAATACTTGGGACTTATCAAAAAACAGTTTAAATCAGTCTTTCTCAAAATGTGGAATACATACACTTGTACAAGAGATGAACTTAGGTAACACATGGACCGTGAAATAACATGTAAGCATTGAAGCAAGTAACACTTCTGTTCAGAGTTGAGGAGAAATGTTTAGCTTGGCTTTAGTGGCTCTTGACCGGCTCCCTAATTTATAATCTCCCACTTTCCCAGGCACCAGGCTCAGCTTTGTGTATCCAACACCATTTCACATCATACTGGTTTTCCATTTTGGCAATGTAGTTTCCTTTTAAAATAAACATTTATAAGGTTGTTTTTGTGGTGTTTTTTTTTTTTTTTTTGGTTGCGGCAGATCTTACTTGCAGCTCACAGGTTCCCTAGTTGTGGCTCGCCAGCTCCTTGGTTGTGGCATGCAAACTCTTCGTAGCTGCATGCATGTGGGAATCTAGTTCCCTGACCAGGGATCGAACCTGGGCCCCCTGCATTGGGAGCACAGAGTCTTAACCACTGTGCCACCAGGGAAGTCCCCATTTCTAAGTCTTTTTGACTTTAAATCCAATTGGCACATGTGTATCACAGAAGCAGTGACGGTGGATGGAAATGACTGAAGTTCAGGAAGCGCCTACACAAACCAGATGGGCAGGATCGTGCAGAGTGTGCAGAGCTAGAGGACAGGAGGGACCAGATCAGGACTCTGGAAAATGTCATCCACAGGCCAGGCGAAGTCCGAGAAGATTCAGTAAGGGTGATGGTTGGAGGCAGAACTTAGTCCCTAGGGGAGAAAAAGCCAAAGGAAGTGTGCATTTCAAGGTGTTGTCAAACGCTTGAGTTAATTGAGGTTTCAGAATCTAACCAAGAAAGGGTGTTACTGTTTAGGAGACATCTGGAAGTTTCGGGGGAGTAGAGGTAATATCTACAACCTCTAAGGGCTAAGGAATAAGTTGGTGGTGAGAAGTGGAGAAAGAAAATGTCTGTTCTTTAGTGAAAGTTGAAAGAAAATGTAAAAGAGGGTTGGGTCAGCATTTCGAAGAGAGAAGCAAGGTTAAGGCTGAGCATGTTTATAGACCAAGATCAAGCAGCCAATAGAAATAGACGAAGAAAGGGAGCAAAGAAAGAGGCACTGTTCTAAGCATTTATACAAATTGGTGACTACGGGATTACATGAAGTCTGGAAGCCTGGGCAAATACGTATTATCAGTGTGCTTCCACGTGTTCGCTCTCATTAGTAATGCTCTGTGCAAAATGACAATAAATATGGTGCACTAGCACATTTCAGTCAGTCCCCAAACATGCATCTGTGATTTGTCTCAGATTTCCACTGACCATACCTGCACTCTCAGCCTACGTACCCCAGAAGTTATCAAGGGGAATCCAAAAACTGTTTTTAAAAATTTGTTTCCAGACTGTGTAATTTCCAAAAGAAAGTGAGATACAGAGAGATTAAGGAAGTATAACTTGCCAGTGGTCACATTTCAAGTCTTAACTTCAAAGATTCTGTTTTCTATGAACCCCTCAGCCAGCTGTGGAGCATCAGAACGCAGAACCTCTGCAGTTAAGCATTAAAAGCAGCGCCATCGGGCTTCCCTGGTGGCGCAGTGGTTGAGAGTCCGCCTGCTGATGCAGGGGACACGGGTTCGTGCCCCGGTCCGGGAAGATCCCACGTGCCGCGGAGCGGCTGGGCCCGTGAGCCATGGCCGCTGAGCCTGCGCGTCCGGAGCTTGTGCTCCGCAACGGGAGAGGCCACAACAGTGAGAGGCCCGC
>NW_006786377.1:2353625-2374305 GCF_000442215.2 Lipotes vexillifer
GGCGGGGCGGGGGGCGGGGGTCGGGGGAGAAAAAAAAGGCAGTGCCATCTAGTGGCGAGTGTGCAGCAGGTCAAGTTTTGTGTTTGCGGGGCTTGGAACAGTTTTAGTAGAAGGTAATCATTGTTCGTCATCTTAAGGCCATGCTAAAGGAGTATTTCAGGTTTGCTTTTATTAACTGCTGAAAATCCAAGGGCAGCAACGAAAAACTAGAAATCAAAAAATTTATTTTTAGATCTTCCATCAAAGTCTTATGAATATAAGAGCTTCAGTATGCAAAGTATTTCTTGCAGTCAGATCTGTGCATTACAGAACGTCTCTGGGTGGATTCACAGAAAGGAGACAAGTGGCACTGGTAGGCTGCCTTTGGGGAGGGCTGAGGAGCAAGAATTGAAGGGGTGATTTTGCACTGCACACCTATTTCAAACTTATAATTTTGAAGCATGCGACTGTTAGCGTAAGTGAATGTTTAAATATACAGGATACTTTGAGATTTTTCTAATGCAGGTCATGAATGAAAAGCTTCAGCACTGCATGGAGCTAACAGATCTGATGCGGAATCACCTGACTGAGAAGAGGACGCTGCGCCTGGAAGGGATGATTGTCATCCTTATCACCATAGAGGTAGGTAACTTTTATGAAAGTAACTTGACAGAAAACAATAGGAGGGAGCATGACTTTGTTCTAAACGTTAAGTCTATTTGGAAGTGAGGGCAGGTTTCAAGTGACTGTGGTTAATATTTTGAAAATGCATATTATGATTTTTGGAAAAGTTCCACATTTTTATTTATTTTATTTGGCCATGCTGTGCAGCTTGCAGGATCCCAGTTCCCTGACCAGGGATTGAACCCAGGCCATGGCAGTGGAAGTGCCAAATCCTAACCACTTGACCACCAGGGAATTCCCTCCACGTTTTTTTTTTTAATTATTTGCTTTTTATTTATTTATTAAATAAATTTATTTTGGGCTGCAGGGTCTTAGTTGCGCACAGGCTTTCTCTAGTTGCGGTGAGCGGGGGCTACTCTTGTTGCGGAGCACTGGCTCTAAACGTGAGGGCTTCAGTAGTTGTGGCGCGTGGGCTCAGTAGTTGTGGCGCACAGGCTCATTTGCTTTGCAGCATGTGGGATCTTCCTGGACCAGGGCTCGAACCCATGTCCCCTGCATCAGCAGGCGGATTCTTAACCACTGCGCTAACCTGGGAAGTCCTTCCCTCCACGTTTTTAAAGATGGCATTTAGGGAAAGTTCTAGCTGTAAATGTATAATGTTCAACCCAACACCAAGCACCTGTGCCTCAGACCTGCAGCTTGCCCTGTAATGCCCTGTAATAACAAAAAAGTTATTCTTAACTTCGGGAGCATTTTTCATTAATCACGACCTTAGAAAAGTCATTTTAGTTTGTACCAGTGATTTGCTATGAAATTATTAATACTTCTCAACTTTTTTATTTGTAAGGTAATGTTTGAGCTGGGACGAGCATTTTTCTGATTAAGTGACGACCAAAGGAAAAGTGTCATTGCAAGATATACTGAAGTTCTACAATCAAAAATAAATGCTCACCTGTTGAGATTAATAGGGATTTAATTTTAATCAAGAAACTGTCACAGTGATCTTTTTCAGTTTCTAAATGTATTGCTGCTTGAATAAAAACTATAAAGAATCTGGCATTTGGGTCTATAACACAGTTTGAAAGGATAATGTTCATTTTATATTTTAAAGAACTTTGGATAATCTGGGCAGCTGGGGAATTTGGGCATTGCTCCTAACCTTTCCCCAGGGCATCCCAAGCTTGGCCCTAAGAAAACCATACAGGAACTCCAAAGTGTTGAAATTTATAAAATAAGTAGGCTTTAATGGCAAAAACGAACTTTGTATACCTATTTATTTTTAGGTGGCGTAATTTGAGTCTGACTGCTCACTGGCACTTCCCTTTTATTAATCAATACTTTCCATCCTTTCACTCCCAAGTTGGTCAAAATATTCTTCCCACAGAGGAATATTTTTTTAAGTTGCTCACATACTTAGGGAAAATTAAAAAATACCAAGTACAAAGAATTTAACACTTATGTGCTTACCATCTTGAATTGATAATTAACTTCTTAAAAACAAAGTCCTGGGGCTTCCCTGGTGGCGCAGTGGTTGAGAGTCTGCCTGCCGATGCAGGGGACACGGGTTCGTGCCCCAGTCTGGGAAGATACCACATGCCGCGGAGCGGCTGGGCCCGTGAGCCATGGCCGCTGAGCCTGCGCGTCCGGAGCCTGTGCTCCGCAACGGGAGAGGCCACAACAGTGAGAGGCCCGCGTACCACAAAAAAAAAAAAAGTCCTTTTTATCTTCATTTGCCTTATTTTTACACATATCCCCCTGCCCTACTACCCTCTCCCCATCACAATGAATTTTTCATAAGTTATATACATATCCAGAGTATTACTGTTCTAAATTGGGACACTGTCAGTCACTTTACAGCTTGTTTAACCGCTATATGGTATACTCCCAAGAGAATACACATTTATCTGTACCCTCACTGATGACATTCAGGTATATATTTGCTGGAATAGTGTGAAGTTGCCCATCCTGGTGTCTTTCAGTGCACCGCAAGAGTTCTTCTTGAGTACCGGTCTTCTATTTCAGGTACCTATACCAAGGACTATGCAACATGTGGGCATAGATAATTTAAGAATTGCTTTCTAGGGCTTCCCTGGTGGCACAGTGGTTGGGAGTCTGCGTGCCGATGCAGGGGACACAGGTTCGTGCCCAGCTCTGGGAGGATCCCACGTGCCGCGAAGTGGCTGGGCCCGTGAGCCATGGCCACTGACCCTGTGCGTCCAGAGCCTGTGCTCCGCAACGGAAGAGGCCACAACAGTGAGAGGCCCACGTACTACAAGAAAAAAGAAAAACTGCTTTCTAGGGACTTCCCTGGTGGCACAGTGATTAAGAATCCGCTTGCCAGTGCAGGGGACACGGGTTTGAGCCCTGGTCCGGGAAGATCCCACATGCCGTGGAGCAACTAAGCTCGAGCGCCACAACCACTGAGCCCATGTGCTGCAACTACTGAAGCCCACGCACCTAGAGCCTGTGCTCCGTGACAAGAGAAGCCACCACAATAAGCCCACACACTGCAACGAAGAGTAGCCCCCGTTCGCCGCAACTAGAGAAAGCCGGCGCGCAGCAACAAAGACCCAACGCAGCTAAGAAATAAATGTTTTTTAAAAAAGAAAACTCATTTCTACCTTAAAAAAAAAAAGCTTTCTAGATCCTCAAGTTCCACATCAGCACTTTCATAAACTCGCTGTGCCTGCATTGTCACCTGTAAGCAGCATATCAAGCCTGTTTTCCTTTCCCATTTTCCCAATCTCACAATGTACAGAAGGCATCTCACCCATCTTCAGTTTTAGTTTGGTCCACTATATTTTAAAACCTTTAAATATACTTGACCTGCATTTTAAAATCTTTAGAAAGCCAAGGGACAAATTGAAATACTGGTCAACAGAGTCTTCTTTAATACGAGGGGCCATTTCCAGTAAAATTTTACTCCAAGTATCAATGTGTACAATTTGCTGTTTGGGTCAACTGTGTAATTATAAAATTTTAGTACAACAAAAAGAACATGAACATTTAGTGCTTTATGGTCATGGCAAATTAAAATTTAACATTTCAACTTATACACAAATACGTAACAAAGAACAAAAAGTAAGACCTTCAAGCATAAAAATTTATTAGGATAACGTTTTGTGGGGGAAATGTAACAAATACAGTTTTCAAGAAGAAAAAGGAAGGTAACACTTGAATCGTGTACTTATGTTTAAATGGATCACGATGGACATCAACTTATTGTATTACATTCCACTAAGATATATTAAAGATATAAATTATAATTTATTTTTATTGTTTATATATAATTTAAATATTTTAAAATATCAATACTTATGTCAGAAATTACATATTTTTCAAGTATTTAAATTTATGATAAAAGCTTCAACTTTATATAGAGAGTTTTTTAAATTATTTTAGGTATAATACAAACATAGAAGTTTTTCAAGATCACAGCTTCTCTCAGAACAAAATGTCTAAGAGATTATACCAGAATATTGAGGAGAGCCTAAAAAGTTAAGTATATTCACCAGTGGCTACAGAAGCACTCCTCAAAGTGGTACCAAATTTCTGTCACAAGAGTACAGTGGGGCTTCCCTGGTGGTGCAGTGGTTGAGAGTCCGCCTGCAATGCAGGGGACAAGGGTTCGTGCCCCGGTCCGGGAAGATCCCACATGCCGTGGAGCGGCTGGGCCCGTGAGCCATGGCCGCTGAGCCTGCGCGTCCGGAGCCTGGGCTCTGCAGTGAGAAAGGCCACAACAGTGAGAGGCCCACGTACTAGGGAAAAAAAAAAAAAGAGTACAGTGGTTAAGACCAACCTGGATTTGAATCCTTACTCCACACCACTTAGTACTGGTATCATGCTGGGCAAGTCACAGAACCTCTCTGGGCCTGTTTCCTCATCTGTAAAATGAGTTTTATAGTAGCACTACCTCACAGGGTGGTTGTGAGGATTAATGGGATTAACATATGTGAAGTTATGAGTTAACTGTTAGTACAGTCCATCTGCGTAAAAACCCATATATGATTCTGAGAGTAAATGAAGGCTGAATCAAATCCCCAGGATCCCCTTTGAATCCTTAGTTAAGAAACACGTCTGAGGGCTTCCCTGGTGGCGCAGTGATTAAGAATCCGCCTGCCAATGCCAGGGGACACGGGTTCGATCCCCGGTCCAGAAAGATCCCACATGCCGCAGAGCAACTAAGCCCGTGCGCCACAACTACTGAGCCTGTGCTCTAGAGCCCGCGAGTCACAACTACTGAAGCCCGTGCGCCTAGAGCCCATGCTCCATGAGAAGCCATCGCAATGAGAAGCCCGCACACCACAACGAAGAACAGCCCCCACTCACAGTAACTAGAGAAAGCCCATGCACAGCAATGAAGACCCAATGCAGCCAAAAATAAAAATAAAATATATATATATTGCTAACATAAAAATATGGACCTGGGACTTCCCTGATCGTCCAGTGGTTCAGACTCCTCACCTTCCACTGCAGGGGGGCCGCACGGGTCTGATCCCTGGCTGGGGAACTAAGATTCCTCGCAGCAGTGCAGCCAAAACAAAGAGAAAGAAAAAAATGAAAATGGACCAGAGTGCTTCTTAAACTCACTCAAATGAAGACTTACAGAGGACAACAAACTAGTATCAAATACCTCTCTGATGGTTCACTAATGAAATCTGATGAACTGGAATCCTCAAATTTCCTTCAAGTGGCCCTTTTAGATCCTGGGTTTCCCGGCACTGGGGGATTTTCTGGAGCAGCCAGGCTTTCAGTGTTAAGCTGGGGAAGGTCTAGGCAAAGCAGCCAGCTGTTATCTTCAGACCACATTTTTAGAAATTAATGATGTTTAAACCACCACCTTTTTCAAATCAGGTCTGTGCTGGCAACTCTACAGATCTTTAATAAAACTAAAAACAGGAACCTCCCCCACCAATGATCAACTATCTTCACAAAGAAAAACAAGCTGATACATACACAGCTGTCATCAACTGGGGGAAGCAGTTTCCCCCTATATATTTCATCATTAATTTCACTTTCAAACATTAAAAACTCCAGTCACACACAATTCTATAAGCAAAATTTCAGACTCACTTTTTTTGTTTAATATTTCACAACTAACATCTTTAAAAATCCGTTGTGCTATTAATACATGTTACAACTTTTTATGACTCTTTCACTCAACTTAGCTGACTGAAAGCAGCCCGTCTCAAAAGACTACATATTATATGATTCCATTTATATACCATGCTAGAAAAGACAAAAAGTGATAGAGAAGGAATCACTGGCTGCCAGGGAGAGGAGTGGGAGGAGGTTAGTATGCCAAAGGACAGCATGAGGGAGTTTTCTAAAGTGACAGAGCTGTCCTGTATCCTGACTGGGGTTACATAAATGTGCACCTATATTCAAGTTCACAGAACTGTACACCAAAAGGAAAAACAGTTAATTTTAGTTTAAGATAACTCTAAAGATTTCTTTAAATCAGTGACTATTTCAAAAATATATTAATGATCCTGTCATTTACTGAGGCACTGTGCTAAGCCCCTTACATACACTTTTTTTATACTCACACAGCCCTGAGATAAATATTATCCCTATTTGAACAAAACAAAAACTAAGGCTCAGAGGTTAAATAACATGCCCAAAGCCAAACAGCTTAAGGGACAGAGTATGATTCCAACCCAGATCTGACTCCAAAGCCTATATTCTTAACCACTGTAAATATATATTCTCTGCCCTCTACTCATAAACACCAACCACTCTGTCTCTCCTAATGTCAGGAGGCTGTTAAGTTTTCTCACTCTATTCCTAACTTAACACTCTACAGATAATGTGAAAATGTGCAGACTGACTCTGGAGCAGCACTGTCCAGCAGAACTTTCTGTGATAAGAGAAATGTTCAATATCTGTGTCATCTAATATGGTAGCCTTGGCCCCATGTGGATACTGAAGCACGTGTGGCTACTGTGACATTAACTTACAAAGCCACATGTGGCTAGGAGCTACTGAACTGGACCAGCACAGTTCTACAGAAATAATATACCAAGAGCATGCATGCCACAGAAAGAAGCAACTTATCAAACTATGATGGCCACTTGCCAAAAGTAAAACAATTCAAGATAGATGTATAATGGAGTAAAGCTGAGAAATGCACAACGCCAAACATGTCACAAAACCACATCTTATCCACTCACCCTTCAAGATTCAGTTCTAACACCAACTTCATTGTACCAGCACACCATTTTGCACATGTGTAGTGTAGAACAAACTGTGTATTAAGTATATGATTGTGTTCTCCCCCACCAGACTGTGGGCATCTAAAGAACAGATATAGTGATTAACACATACACCAGCTGCACCCACCACCTATATTCAGAGGCTTTCTTCAAAACTAAACATTTCTTCATTCAGTTGTGGTGGGAGAAATTATCATCTTCAGTCCTTCAGCTACAAATTCAATTCAGCTCTTCAAGTACTTGAGTACCAGCAGTATATCTGAAAGTAAGTCCCTGTAAGGATCTTACAGGGGGATGGGAGATACAACATATATAAATAAATACCAAGAAAAGTAATTACTTAAGTAAGTACAATCAGTGCTTTAGGGCAGAATAGAACTGTCAGGTGTCCTGGTGGTAAGATAAACTAGAAAGCAGTCTAAGAAAAAAGCAGCCATTATCCCATTCTGCAACAGCAGAAGTGTAAGACGATTTACTGTATCCCCACCTATTACTCAGAAAAGCCTAATGAAAAAAACAAACAAACAATCAAGGTGAGCCTTGGTAACTCATCCTGGCCTCACTCACGCTACCCATGCCAGGGACTCACCCCACTCCTCGGAGCGGTCAGCCAAAACTAGGCTTAGAACAAAGCCTTCTAGATCCGAAGTCTCCATGAAAAATTCACAGCAGAAAAACATGGTATAGTTTTCTTTACACGCACACCCTGATTACCTTTTAGTTGTAACATCTTCTTTTAGGTCCTGGAAATGTGCTAATTGGAAGAGTTACAGTACAATTACAGTTACAGTACAATCTCAGGGTCAGTAATATAGGCAGCACATGGAGCTAACCGTAAAGTAGTTAAAATTCATTTAATTAGTACATTTTCCGTTTCCTCTAAAAATCAATTGGGACGGGGGTGCTGCTATGAGGAGTCTGCAAATTCATAAAGACATCAAGCATTATCCAGAGACAAATAAACTGACACTATAACTACGATTATGTAAAAGAATACAAGCTGGAAGACTAGAGAACAAAAGTCCCACACTAAAACTTCTTCAGAAAAGATTTTTTTTTTAAATCAGCCAATTTTCTCATCTCTATCAGCACACAGATTATTATTTTCTCATGACAAAAAGTCAGAGAAAATCTGTTTCGTTTTCCTAGACTGAATGGGCTTGGCTAGTTAATTACCTAACTTCTTTGAGCCTGTCTTCTCAAATTTTAGAGGAAGGAGTGTGACTAAACGCCTTCAGAGAAAAAACTGACTTAATTAACTAAGATAATTACTTACAGATTGACTTCAGCAAGAATTCCGGTTCAATCCTAATTCATCCATAAACAGGAAAAATATAGAACTGTGGTAGTTATTAAAATGTCATAAATTCTTTGAGACTTCCCTTTAAGACATGGAGCTTAATTCCTCTCCCCTTGGCTGCAGGCTGGACTAACTTGCTTTTAACTAACAGCGTGTGGTGGATGGTGATGTTTCCTCCTCACTCTTGCTTGGATCGCTTGCTCTGGGGGAAGCCAACCACCACCATGTTGTGAGGACACTCAAGCAGCCCCAGGGAGAAGAACCGAGAACTACGGAGTACTAACCCGCTGGAGTGTAAGCCGCCCTGGAAGCAGATCCTCTAACTCAGTCAACATCTTGACATAAAAAACACCTCATGAAAGACCCTGACCCAGAACTACCTAACTAAGCTACTTTCAGATTCCTGACCCACAGAAATTCAGAGATAAACAAATGTTCACTGTTTTAAACCACTTAAGTGTTGGGATAATTTGTAACAGCAGCTAATACTAAAAACTGAAATACCAGTTTTTTCAAACTGTGGACCCTGATCCATTTGTGATTTATGAAATCAATTTAAGGTACCACAATCAGCTAATTTTTTTTAAAAAATGAAACAAAAGATAGCAGAGTATATACCCATAGTAACAAGTACTATTTCCTGAAAATTTTGTTTCAACTTTACATGTATGTGGGTACCAGGTAGCATTTAATAAAATATATTTTTTAGAATCTCAATAGGAAAAGTTTGAAACCCACATGCCTACGTTAATAGGTTTAAAACAAAAAAAACTGCTAAAGTATAGGGAATCCTTGAAGGAATACAGTCTCAATAACAATCAACTATAAAATAAGCATTTTCTATAAACTTTTTAACAAAAACAACAAAATATAAGACACACAAAATACATCTTTTCTGACTTATGTTAAGCTTGCAAACACAGGTGTGGCATCTACCCTAGACTTAGAAATCAAGCATGTAAAAAAGCATGTTGTTCTCCCAATTTAAGAAATTACCCATAGGACATTCTTCAAAAAATTATGGAATGAAAAAGCTTTGGGATGTACCCACATGTATTACTTCCTCTTACGATTACTTTCATCATCAGTGTTAAAGGAAATTCCATCTTCAACCTGAGCGCAAACAAATTTTTGCCCCCCCCCCCAAAAAAAACCCCAAAGTACAGTACTGTTAAACTGCTTTCTGCCCACTGTCCAAGTCTCCCTGGAACTATCCTCTTCAGAACACAAGCAAGTGCATATATCTCTGGGTGCACCTCAGCATAACACATATCAAAACTTTCAGCAACACAAGACCCTGCAGAATATTTATGCATAACTTAACTTCTGATGAGTCACTCGATTATTTGCTTGCACTGAGATTTTCTTTGAGGTAAAATGTGTGAAACTATTTTTGAAATCCCAATTTGCCGAATTTATTTTCAAAATGCAAAACAGATCAGTACACAAACACTAAACAGATGACTTAACTTCTTTTTCTTATTACTTACTCAGGGCATTTGTGGCTCTCCCATAACCAGACTAATTGACAGCTTCCCCTGGCCCAATCCGGACAGACTACTAGCCATTCTCTGCAAGAACTAAGTTTTCTCCCCAACCTTTGCATATGTATCCATCAAAATGTTTCTACTTCAACCAGTTGTAGAAAGCAGATATAGTCTGTATAGCAGTCCTTATAATGCTATTACTTGATGATGGTGACTAAAAATCAAAATAATTGGCATACTTGGCAAAATCCAAGTATCCATCATTATGCCTTCCAAGAATTAGCAGCAAAGCCACCCAGTTCTAAATTCCAGAGCAGCAGCTCTAAAAGAAAAGACTAGGATGCTCCTGACAGCACTTTCTCTAGGAAGGAGATTCAGAGTTTCAGGAATAACCCCAGGGTTTATTTCTATACAACTATATAGAGTATGGTACTGAGAAAATATTTGTTGATCTTAAGAATAAGCATAGTTACTCTGACTCAACGCCAAATACTTGAGACACATAGCCAAGTTTCTGCCCAATGGCTTCATCTAAAACTTCAGCATTAGTTTTGCTCAGTTTTTCCTTTGGTTTCTCTTAAATCAGTTCACTCTCCACGTAAGCACTCATCAGTCCATAAACTTGAAAGTTCAAAGTCTAAAAGAATTAAGAACCCAAACATCTCTAAGGATGTCTACCAATCAAAATCACTTTAGTTTCCTAATGAGATGAAACAGATCTCAACTGTAAAGGAATACAGGAAATCCAAAGGAAACTGGCATGCCAGTCTAATGGCCAACTTTGATGTTTTAGTGATAGAAGCACCAGAAATGCTTACAGCAGGGTCAGAATTTGGTTTTGAAAGGCAGACATTTAGCCATTCACAAGTCATTTATCTAGCTGATCAAAGAACAAGAAAGTTCAAGGCAGGTATGTACTAAATCTATTACTCACTTCTGGACCACTAAAGTTACACAGCTGCTTATTTTGTCTTCAAAGAAGGAATTAGTCATCAGTAGCCCCAGGTACGACTGGATTACCAAATCACATGCAGATTTTTAGCAGGGACACTGCTGTATGTTAATTTAACTGTCTTAAGATAATAAACTTGCCTTAAGTATTTTGTGAACTATGTGCCAGGGCACTGTGCTTAGCTCTGGCTATGTCAACCAAAATGGGTTCCACATCAAATCAAGGAGCTTATATCCAGGATAGCATGCTTTAAAACCAGAGTAGCCTAGGAACTGCTGCCTCCATTTTCTTACAAATCAGGCCATATTCTTTTTTAAGTCTTCAAAATCCTAGATATGTAAAACAAAAAAATCGTTAAATGCATTCCTCAAAGGACTAAATCATACTTCTAAAGATATAAAATTCTAGCAAAATGGCAATGACGCAAAAGTAAACTTTAACATGTTAAGAATGACCATCAATGAATATTAAACCCCATGCTTGCCCTATTACCATGTTTCAGGACCTCCCCGTTAAAAGATTTCAAGACCTCTAAATTTAACAGAATGGCCAACTCTGGAACCCACTCTAACAATATCTCAGAGACCAAAGCTTCAAAGGAGAGTAAATTGTTCGTAAGTAACAAACACGCTTTGCAGACTTCGACTTTTCTGGACCAAAGCTTCATAAGCTAAAACCCAATTACTGAAATAAGCACCAAATTCAATCCTAACAGAAACGTCTTACATCACACTCATCTGGTCTGCAAGGAAGCACCTCTACCTCTACACACAGCACCAACAAGCGTATCTACTCCAGTATGCCTTCTCAATTACCACTGGCGATAAAAAAAGTATTAGTAATTTCACAACTATCTCCCTGGTTCTCAAGTCCAATCCATTTCAAGTCTTTCAAGGTTAAAATTTATGCTAATACGGGAAGCAGAGGGACAAAGCTATAGGCCAAGAGATGTCAAGCACAAGCTTGCAGAAGGACCCAAGCAGTAATTCTCCATCCCTTCCCCGAGCATCTCCAGGATTGTCCTACCTAACACTTCATGTAAACATGGGGCTTGTGACTCAAGCCTCCAGCCCCAATAGGTGGAGAGAAGTTTCCTCGCCTCGGCTGCACATGGTCTGCAGAAGTTTGGCTGGAGTAGAGCGCGGAGCCTGGGTGGGAGCGGCAGCGTACTTAGTGCTGCAGGCGGCGGCGGCTGCGGCGGCGGCAGAGCAGCAGGAGGCGGAGGCGGGCGGGGGGAGGGGAGGCGGCTGGGGGGGCGGAGGGGGCTCTTGCCGCCACAGCTCTCTCGCCGCCTCTCCCCCCCGGCGGGAGCCGCTCTCAGCCTCTTTGCACTAGTCGCTCCGCTCTCTCGGTCATGTGACCTTAACGTAACCGGACAGGAAAAGCCCCGCCGCCGCCGCCGCCGCCGCGCCGGAGACACCGACCGCGGCGGCAGCAGCAGCAGCAGCGAGAGGCAGAGGCGGCGGCGGCGGGGAGAGCACGGCCAAGGCTGCCCAGCGGTGCCTCCTCCACACCCCCCGCCGCAGCAGCACCGGCGACAGGTAAGCGCGCACCGCCTCCGCCTCCCGGGGCCGGTGCCCACGTGCCGCCCCCGGCCCGGGCTCAGGAACAGCGAAGGGGGGGCGGGGGCCACCGGAGCTCGCAAACGGTTCCGGCAGCGACGGTGGCAACAAAGAAGACGAATGACCCCAGTCCCGGGGCTTCAGCTGAAGGCAGGCGGAGGGCCCGGACCACACGGGGACCCGGTTCTGGGAAGCGAGGGCACGGGCGCCCCGCAGGGGCGGGGGCGGCTGCGCCTGGCGCCGGGGCTCTGGCCGCCTGACAAAACCATCCCCCGGAGCCAGGCGGCGGCGAGTCGGCAGCAGCTCCATCCGGGGCTTTGCGCGAGGGGGAGGGGACGGAAGCCGAGAGGGCGGGCGGCGGAGAGGAGGAGGGAGGGAGAAAGGGGAGGGGGGCGATTCGCGTTCCGTTCCCCGTCGCCGGTCCCTCCCTTCCCGCCGCCACCGCGAAGCGCGTCCCGAGCGGCAGCGGCCGGTGACGGTCCCGCGCTGGAGCCCCAAGAGGCCGGCCCGTCAGGTGCGTAATCCTTCCGTAATCGCCTCGCCGCCGCCTCCTGCTGCCACCGCCGCTGCTTCTTCGGCGGCAAGGCTGCGAGCTGCGGAAGTGGGTTTGGGGGAGGGGAGCGGAGACGGAGGGGGAGGGGAGGGATCCGGTCCGACCGGAGCAGGCCCGGCCTCTCTGGCGCTTCTCCCAGCTGCAGCGGCTCCTACAGCTGCTGCCGCTACTGCTCCGGCTCCGCCTCCCCGCTCGCGGGCGGGGGCGCGCACGCGCGCTTCCGGCCTCCTCGGGTCTCGCGCTGTCTCCCGCTCTCGCGCGCGCTCTTCCCCTCGCCCTGTCTGGCCACCCCCCCGCCCCCGGCGCCGGAGCTGTTGCGCCGGCCGGGGCGTTGCGCACGGCGTAGGCGTCGGCATTGTGTTAAACTCCGCGGGACTTGGGCGATCGCGCGCGCGCACGCGGGACTGAGGAAAGCGGAGAGCGTGCGGCGCGGCCCGAGTGCGTCGCTCCTCCTCTCCCCTCAGCCCCTCGGGGATGGGGGCGGGGCGGGGGTGCGCGGCGCCTGGCCCCGCCCCCGGCCCGGCGCCCGCCCTTTGGGGCGGGGCGGGGCGAGGCTGGCGGGACTAGGCTGAGTGGGCGGCCGTTGAGCCGCTTTCTGGCTGGGGGTGGGGGGAAACGCTGGCCCCCGCCCGTGCCGCGGGGGTGGGTGCGCTGAGCGGTGGCTTCCAGCTTCCGCTCCACGGGCGATCTACGCCTCCGGTAAGGCCGAGGCTAGCCCAGAGCTGCGCTGTGGTTGCTGGCTGCTTGGCCTTGGGGCCGGCCTCCGAGCCGCGCTCCCGGCCGATGCGGCCCTCACACCCGCGTAGGGCTCCGCGGAGGGGATGTTGGGGCGCGGAGGCTGCTTCCCGAGGCCGGAGTCGTTTTCTCGGTGTAGCGAAACCCCCAAACCATCCATTTTTAAACAAGGGTGCAAAGAGAAGTGGTAATGCAAAAGGTGCTTAGGAAGCGAGGTTTTTGTCCCTTTTAGCTGGTAGTGAATTAAGAGGGTAGTTAAGTGAATTAAGGGGTAGCAGAGCGGGCAAGAAAGTGGTTGGGCAGAGTGAAAATGTAGTTAGTTATTGCTACGCCATTTACTGCGAGAACTTCAACTGCTGAACTCCTAATTATGCCGTAGGGAAATAACCCAGGCTCGTTGCCCCGCCCCCAGTTTGCAGTGTTCCTTAGCTCTTCATCATACAATGGGCCCCCTTGGCGTATGAGTCTCAGGTCTATTCATTTTCATAGGTTATTGTTTTAGTAAAATAAAGCATTAAAAAGATCGGAATCACGGGTTCAAGCAGAATTCCAAGGTGCTCTGGGTTTCCTTCCTAGGACCGACCCTCTATGTTGACCCCTAATGGGTCACTGGAGTAGGGTGTAAGTATCACGAGCTTTTCAGTCTGAGGGACCTGATATTTTATTAGGAAATCAGAACTAAGACGTTTTAAACCCTAATTTCTCTGATTTATTACAAGCCAAAATTAATTGTTAAAGGAAATTTTTATTTTGCATTCTAAGTGATCTTGGTGTGTGTCCAGGGCATTTTCAAACTGTTAAAAGTAATTTTGAAGAAGGAAGTTTACGACTAATAATACATTCCTGTAAACTGGGCGTTTCTCACTTAATAAATGTGTGGTTTGTATAAGTTTATTTTCTAGCCAAAGACTTGACCTGTGTTGAAACCATCAACCAGATCTCAAAGTACAAGAAGTGGCATACCAATGGTATCGGTGCCACAGATAGTCAACAGTGGAGGAGCCCTGTTACAGGATGGCAGATAAACCACCCCTAAAGCTCTGCTGTACAGTCCAGCTGCTTACTTGCCAGTTTCAAAGCTTCTCTTCAGAGAGGACGTAAATAACCGGTGCTCCGCCAACTCTTCCAGTGGAATACTCCAGCAGCAGAGAATAAACACTAGATGTATTAGGTCATAGAATAAAAGCTATGACAGTTTCTTTTTTATCTTAATGGTTAATATGAACTTTGCACTGTCCTCCAAAATCTGCACTTTTGTGATATAAAAGTTTTATTAAATTATATAAAATTGCATTTACCCCAGTTCCTCCAAGAAGATATATATCCCTGTGTAAGGGGATAGGCTTTTTCCCCAGCTTGAGAATCACCAACATAGAGGTGGGAAGTGAAGGAGATGTCTAAGGCTGACCTATGGCATTGGCTTGGGATCAGCTTCCTTGGAGTTGGGAGACTCTCCTACCATTTCTTACCTGTGGCTTGTTGCTTCATCCCTAGACCCACTCACCTTTCTGTGAAGTAACTTTTGAGACTTTGGGCGAGTAGTGTAGCGCCAGGCCATCACAGTAAGGGAGGAACTGCTGGTCAGCCGGAGACTTTACCATAAATTTCAAAATACACCTGACAAAAGGGCATTTGTCACTTTTCCTACTTCCTTATGATCTTTGGGTCACAAAGCATGACCCTGAAAACCAAAAAGGGAATTGAGAATTTTTTTCCCCCTGAAGAAAAAGAAATTTAACATTCTAAGCATTAGGTCAAGAATACTTCTTAACCTTTTTTATGCTCAAGTAGGTTATAATTTTTATTAACAAATTAAACTTAAATAATTAAATATTTCTTTGAATCCATAGTAAATACGGTTGTGTTTTACAGTGCTGATATGCCCTTGATGCAGTCAGTAGCCACAGAAAGAACACTTACAAGGAGTTGGCTGGCCAAGACGGTGAAGACTTTAGGCAAGTTTGAGGCTGGTATTTATGCTCAAATGCAGAATCCCCAGCTCACATGCATGAGGTTTGCATCATGTGACATTCTCACATCAAGAAAGCTCCATATGCAAAGATAGGAATTTGCAAAACACTTCACTGTCTCTGGTTAAGTACTTATCAGACAAATCTTTTACTTTACAAGAGGCTTTCGTGTACAGTTTCTTTAAATATTGTGCACCCCTAAGTTCTGCATGAAGCAAGGGTGAACTTCAAAATAATGTGAGAACAATTTCAAAGTGTACACATGTTCTTCTATGCCCCACCTAGTCATTTAGATTCTCCATGTCCCCAGAGTGATTCTGAAGAGGGATTGTCTAAGTGTGGTCTACGGTCCCTTGTTAATCCCCAGGACCCTTTCAGGGTTCCATAAGGTCAAAGCTATTTTCATAATGATACTAAGATGTTACTGGCCTTTTTCACTGTTGACCAAATGTGTCAACATTGGGGAGATCTGCATAACTCAATGAGCTGACATTTTCCAAATAACCAATAGGCAGTGTTAAAAGTCATGAATGGGTAAACGATCCATTCAAAGTGTAAGAGACAGCAATGAATTTTACTGTAATAGAGCAGGTAAATTTCATTCATTGATGTATAAAACTTTTAGATGGCACAACTAACCTTTAAGAAACTACCACTTGTCAAATTTTGGTGTAATATCAAAGAAGAATATCCACAATTACTTGAAAAGTCTATTTAAATACTTTCTTTTTTTTTTAACTGCGTATGTGGGTGAGACTAGATTTTCTTTAATACTCAACCAAAACAGACATCACAGCAGAGTAAATGGAGAAGCAGGGTGAATGCAGAATCCAATTGTCTTCTATCAAAGAGATTTGTAAAAATATAAAAAGATGCCACTTCACTATTTTTTTGTTATTTTGGAAGATATAATTTTTTTTTCACAAAAATGTGTTATTTATATTAACATGCAACGGGCTTATTATTGCTATGTCTAATTGAACTAATAAATGTTTTTAAATTTCTCAGTTTTAATTTCTAATATAAATATCAATAGTTATATTCCATATAAACAAAAGCTCTTGATATCATCAGTAATTGTAAAGAGTGTGAAGGGCTCCTAATACCAAAAAGTTTGAGAACCCTGAAATAAAATATTGAAGTGAATTAGTCAGTTAAGACTTTGAGTTAAAATATATTGGAGCTCCTCTCTGGCATACATGGAGCTACACCTATAGGTGATTATGTTTTCTTCAGATTAATTTTACTAATCATAATTAATTAATTCAGATTAATTTTACTAATCATAATATAAGAAAAAGGAAGGCAATCTCTACTTTGGAGGGTTATTAGAAGCAAATTAGATTAGGTTTTCAATTTTGCTGTGTGGTCACATCCACATGTAAGTTTCCTTAAAGTTGGTTGTAGCATAATACCTTTCAAATTATCACTTAAATATCAACTCTTTTTAGCCATAAATCTCTGACCTGCTTCTCCTTGACATCTGAACTCCCTCCTTCTGACCTCAACTTATACTCAGAAATTAAAAACTAATTTTAATGTTAACTTAAGCAAAATACAATTAAAAAGAAATATTTTACAAATGCAATCCTTTTCAAAGTCAGAATAAGTGCCAGTGGTAAGTGTATGTCCCTCCTTTTCCTAATTACTATGGGGAGGATTGACTAAAGAAATGTTAAGAAAAATATGTCAACCTATCATCACAACTAAAGACATTTCCTAGCCTCGAAATACGGTTTTAAAATATATTAAAATTCAAACAACCAGCCTCATTCAAGTTTACTCTATAGGCCCTCAAATATTAATTATTATTAATACTAATTGAAAAAGCAGTTTTTTCCTCCTGGTAAGTGGTCTAAACTACTACTTGAAAGAATCAATCTTACTTGTGGGTAGTGCTTTTTCTATTACTGAGGTGTCCTGTGCATTACAATATTCATTTATACTTCACTTAAATAAAATCAAGGACTCCAGAGGACCCTTTTAGTGCCCTTGAAGTGGGTAATCTAAGTGGTATTTAGTACCTTAGAAGGGCTATTATCTTTAAAAAATGAATCATCAATTCCCAAAAGCTGTTTTGGTCTCCTGTTCTTATACCAAAAATGAAGGAGGAACTTGGGTTGTCAAAATATAATGTGACTGCATATGTCCCATTCAGCTGTTCCTCCAAAAGATGAGTAATTTACTCAAGGATCAGCCCACCGTGTGCTATGTGATGGCAGCTGAAAGCACTCGACATCTAGGTAGTATCCCATTTTCAGAGTGATACAGTGGTGAAGGCAAAACCCAAAGCATTAAATAATATAAACGATTATGTATATTTGGCTTTGGAAAGTGTTTTTAATTTATTTCAACATGTTATGTCTTACAGTCTCTGAATTTGCTTAAGAAAAAAGCCACTTTGTACACGTATACGTACGTAAGAAGGCATTCTGTGAAATCTCACTTTTACGAATTGACTCCCCTCTTTATCTCTACTTGTCTTCAGTTCCTCTCTGCTCACTATTCTGATTTAGGAAAAACAAATGATTTTTTTTTTTACATTCCATTCATAGTGTTGAATGGGTGGGGGCTTTATATAGGTCTTCAGTTTTATGTCAGGTTGTTGGCCCTCCGTGACTACGACTGGTAAGAACTTTTAGGAATGGCCTGTAGAGCAAGGTAGTGTCGTGGAAAGAGCGTGAAATTTACACCCAGAAGACCAGGGTTCAGCGGACTCCTGTTAGTTTACAGTTTTAACCTCTTTGAACTATCATGTAATGATTTAAGGATGTGACTTCTAGAGTCAGACACACCTGGCTTCTCCAAAGACTCTGACATAAATTACAGACAAGACTTCGGAGTTCCAGACCAACATTACTGACCGACAAGTACCCTACATCCCTACCTGGCATGTCTCAAAAGCATCTCAATCCCAACGTGTCTGGACCTAACCTCATGATCTTCCCCCACAAAACTGGGTTTTTGCCTGTGCTCCCACCACTGGGGGGAGCCCCATGCTCTATCCAGTTACACAAGTTAGAAATCTGGGGGTTACCTAGGACACCTTAATCTCCCCCACCCTCCTCCATTGAATCCACCAGCAACCAGTTCTGCTGATTTTTTTATCTTCTGTTTTTCAAATTCTGTCCATCTCCCTCCCATCTTCATCGCCACCACCCGATCTGTCATATCTCTTCTAGACCACTGGAAGACCTCCCCTCTCAACCACTTCTAACAGGCCTCCCCTTGCCCACCTCTTTGCCACCATCCCCTGTTTGGTTGGCCCTTCAGCTGCAGCCATCTGATCATGTAGATCAGCTCAGAATGATATTTATATCGTACACATCTGGTCATGTCACCTTTCTTCAAATCCCCTGTGGGAGCTCCTCACTGCTCTTAAGATATGGACCAGAATCCTTAACAAAACCTGAGCCTTCAGCTTCACCTGCCTCATTCCTCTCTGGCTTTTTGCCCTTCAGCCACATTGACCTTCTTTTAGTTCCTCAGTTGCATCTTGCTCCCTCCTGTCTTAAAGCCTTTGCAAATGCCGCTCCCTCGGCCTAGAATACTCTACCTTTGCCCAGTTAACTCTTCTCGTTCTTTAAATATCTGCTTAACTTGTATTTCTTCACAAACACCTTCCCTGACCCACAATCCCCAAATTAGACCCTAATTTTATGACCTCATAGTTCCTTATATTTTTCTTTGATAGTTCTTATCAGAGTTGGCTATTAGAAATCTGTGTATTTACTTGATTATACCCTTAAACTCTGTGTGTTCTTCATACTTGTATCCACTGCCCCTGGCACCTTAGAAAGCTCTCATCATGTGCATGACCACTTCCCAGATCTGCTTCTTAAGAGCTAGCTCTGCATGTGGGCAAGTTACTTAACTTCCCTAAGTCTAAATTTCTTCTGGAAAAAGGCTAATTAATCCTTGACACATAAGTGGTCATTTATTATTAATGCTGTGGTTATTATTGTAATTAATAATGAAACAAATAGTAAGAAGACAATATACCATGGTATTGACCAGGATTAAATGATGTGTGTGAAGGGTTATAAACTATAAAGCACTATTAAGAACATAATTATTAGCATGAAGAAACACGAGGTGACATTTTAAAATTGAAAAATTCTTCCAAAATATAGCACACATTAAATTCATGAGAATTTTGGAGTTAATCTAGGAAAAACAGAAACTGAACTTTTACCCCCAAATCACCCAACTGGTCGGGCCAACCGATGATTGGAACTCAACACTCTTCTACTCTCTAAACATGTAGTTTTTAATTTATTTAACAAATATGGAACCTCAGACAGTATGCTTAGGCACATGGGATAAAGTAATAAATGATAAGTAGCACTCAGTGCTGGCTTTCCAGAAGCATCAGGCAGGTTCACAGAGGCTCTGGAGGTAAGAAGACCCTTCAGTCTTGAAGGTCAGGGAAATTTTGCAAAGGACAAGTAGAGCTGGGGGGGAGGGGCAGGCGGTCAGTGGTGGTCCCTCTGCAAGTGGCACATTCAAAGGTCCTGCACAGAAGTTCCAAGGCCCAGTTCAAACAGGCCCCATCTCCTGACCATGTGAGTAGAAATCAGGTTGCTGAGCTGCTCAGCTTTGAGAGGGAGGCCCCTGAGCAGTGAGTGTTATGTTCTGTTAGGAGCCCAAGAATGGCCTGGTCATTCAGGACATTTTCTGGGCAAAGAAAACTGCAGTTTATCTCAGTTCACCCAGAATTTCCCAAGTGAGTGAAATACATCATTCTGTCTTCCTTATCGTCAACATACTCAGATAAAACTGGATTTGTGATCATACCTGGACTTCAGAACAATGGGACACTTGTTGATCACTTGGTAAGGACCACCAAACGGACAGTCTTGTATCAAGAAAACAGTTAGGCACAACTTAGTGTCATAAAGTAAAACTTTCTGTTGTAATTTTTTTTGCATTAGAAAAAAATTTTTTTCCATATGTTGAATATAGTGCCACTGTCCTTCCTCTAGAAGTATATTCTGACGTTATGTCCTGTCTACCTTTTTATGTTGAAAAGCCCTCCATTCCTAGCAGGTATGTAAATATTTTATGTCTTTCCTTTCAAAATAAAGAGGGAGCACACTCTGTTGGACCCCCAGTTTCAAGGTTGCTTGATTTGTTTTTAGTAGGTCTTGGCAGCCCAGAAGTCTGGGAACGAATAGTGTAGATTTTAGCACTAGAGCATGGAATGCAGAGTGAGCAGCGGTGAGGTCACCTGTAAGCCATGTTGAGGAATCTGGGTTTCATCCTGAAGGCGTCAGGGAAACAAGAGGAGGATTTTCAGCAGG
>NW_006786377.1:2374320-2406649 GCF_000442215.2 Lipotes vexillifer
CAGGATGGTAACATCAGATTGGCCCTTGAAGAGATGGTCCTAGCTGTTCCATACGGATAGGTTGGAGAGGCTAGAGCTGGAAACGGGGAGATGAGTAGGGAGGTAGAGTTAAGGCGTGGGGTGGGATAAAGAGTTTAAATTGGTGGCACATGGGTGGCATATGGGAAGTGAGAGGTAGAGGCCTGAAAGGGGAGTCGGGGTTCCTGGCTTGGTCGAGGGGTAGATGATGGAGCTGTGCACTGAGCTGGCGATACAGATGGAACAGGTTTGTGTCTGTCGCTTTTATTGTCCCTTTGGGATCTGAGTTGTTTTGCCTAGACTGAATTTAGGGTTCCTTTGGGGCAGCCAAGTGGGAGTGGACCAGATCACCACAGAGAGTCTGCAGAGTGAGAAGTGGGCTGTGGACCAAAAGCAGAGGAGCAAAAGAGGAATCTTGATGGGGATTAAAATAGAATAGCCAGAGGTGAGATGAAAAGCAAAGTGCGGTGGCCTGGAAACAGGGCCCGAATATTTATGGAGCAGGAAGAAGGGTATTAAATGCGGCAGAGAGGTCGAATAAGCTACTCTTCCATTGGGCTGGGGAACAAGAGGCCATCAGTGACTTTGGTGGGCAGTGCAGGGCCATTTCAGTGCTGGCGGGCAGCAGCAATGTGGTTGGGTGAGCAGTCGATGGCGGTGGGAGGAGCAGATATCCATTTCCTCAAGGTGGGGTAGCCTGGAGCAGAGCCAGCCCATGAAGATGCTGCATCCTCAGCCTACGCAGCATTGTGCAAGTAAAGCCTCATGGAAATGATTATGAAGGGGGCCGTGATAAGGAAAGAAGATTGGTGAAAGGGCGGCACTGTCAGCTGGATGGGGGTGGGGCAGGAGCTCCCGGAGATGCTCCAAGCCCGGTACCCTCTCCTCCCTCTACCCTCTTACCCCGTTTTCTCCGGTTCATTCATATATGTGAGAATCTAGGGGGTTGTTTTTCTTTTTCCCACTGAGAAAGGCTTTTTGGTCTCTAGAGTAAAGAAGATTTTTTTTTAAATTGATCTGTATGGGATTTTCCCCCCATGTGAAATATGAACATATGACACATTTTCTTTGTTTCTCCTTTCATTTGGTTTTTCCACTTTTCAGAGACTCCAGACATGTGTTCTGCCTTCTGTATTTGAAAGACACATTCAGTTCATTTCCTATGCTAGATGCCCCTAAATTGAGATCCTAAAATAACTAGTAGACCCTCTTTAAAAAAAAACATTTTGCAGTTTTATCATAGTTTTATTCTTATGATCTGAATAAGATATTTACATTAGTCCGTTTTGGAACAAGGGGGGAGCCGTACACTTTGCTAAATCGAAGAGATGATATATATCCGTTCATGTAAAAACCCCAAACCTCAAAATCGTCCTATAAAATATTGATAAATTTGATGAAAATTTTATATGTCAAAAATCTCTCTAAAACAAGAGAGAAAAATATTAGCAACATGTGACAAAGGGCTCGTTTTCTTTATATACAAAGGGTTTTAGAGATAAGAAAAAAGAACAAATAACCTGATAGAAAATGGGCAAAGCTCATGAAGAGAAGCAAGAGGACATAAAAATATACTTCAGCTCATCATTAAATCCATAGAAGGTAAAAAGTGATATTGGCAAAAATTCTTTAAAAAGTGATAATACCCAGTGTTGGCCAGAGTGTGGGGAAATGGGTGGGGTGGATGGACACTATTGTGTGTCCATAATATTTGAATCTCTTATAACAAGTATAAACACTTTAAAGTAGCCATAAAAAAAACCCCTATTAATTTTAAACAGACATACTTGTACGTAGTGTGTTCCAAAAAATCAAATGAACCCCAGTTTAAACCCTACTTCTTGTTCTTAGGGATTCTATAATCTTGGGCAAGCTACCTGACTTCTCTAAGCCTGATTCCTCGTTTGTAAAATGTGGTTAGCAAGACCTCAAATAGCTCAAGTCAGTGTGAAAGTAAATGAATGACATATGGGTATTATACTTTTTGTAGAGAAAGGCAAGTTAGTAAGATGGGAAAGGAAGTGTTTGGGCGCTTTTCAGAGAACAGCCTTGAAGGCAAGTTTCTAAAGTTATATCCTGGTGGAGGTCAGATGAGAGCGATGTTTCTTAGTCATCCCGGTTACTTTGCCACCTGGCAACGTCCCTGTCTCTCCTTCCTGACCTTCATGCTTTCGCCTTCTCTGACATACGCAGAAAACACTGGGGAACTAAGTTCCTGATCCACGCCACTGATGTTCACCTGCAAACAAGACTACAGTCCAGCTCTCTTCACACTCAAACTCCTGCAAACGAGGATGGCTCTCCTGCCTCTCATGCCTGGATATATAGCTCTTGGCAGAAAACACGATACTTGACATTCTGGAGTCTTGCTCTATGACCAGATCAGTCTCTTACAGAATCATTCCACTTTGTTCATTTATTTTAGGGCACACTTGTCAATTTCTGTATCTGCCAGATCATCCCCAGAACCTAACCCTAACCCTAGAACAGGAAAGAGGGTGAGGCGTTGAGCACCAGCTGAGTAAGAATCGATGTGTTTCTGTTTCTATTTTTGTTTTTAAGCTTACTGGTAATGCTTTCTCCACAGTCACTTCCCTGATTCTGAAGTTAAGCACCATGGTTATCCATTTTTAATCTAATTAATTAATGTGTGATGGGTCTTTCTTTTTTAACTTTTTATTTTGAGATAACTGTAGATTTACAAGAAATAATACAGAAAGATCTCATGTACCCTTTACCCAGTTTCCTCTAATGGAAACATCTTGCAAAATTCTGCTCCATCACAACCAGGGTATTGACATTGACACCGTTGAGCTGCAGAACATTTCTGTCACTACAGGGCTCCCTCCTGTTGCCCTTCTACAGCCAAGCATCATTGCCCTCCTCTCCCCTCGCCCCTCCACCACTAATCTGTTCTCTACTTCCATAATTTTCAAGAATGTTATGTAAATGGAATCATACAGTATGTAACCTTTGGGGACATAATTCACCCAGGTTGTTGCCTGTTTCTGTAGTTCATTTCGTCTTAAGGCTGAGTAGTTTCCTGTGGTTTGGGCATACCACATTGTTTAACTGTTCAGCCATCGAAGGGCATCTGGGTCACTTCTGGTTTTTAACTGAGGAATAAAGCTGCTGTGGATATACAGGTGCAGATTTTTGTGTGAACCTAAGTTTTCATTTCTCTGGGATAAATGTCCATGTGTGCAATTGCTGGGTAGTATGGTAGTTACATATTTAATTTTTAAAGGAACTGCTTACTTTTCCAGAGCGGCTGCACCGTTTCACCTTCCCACCAGCAATGGCATGAGCAGTCCATTTCTCCACATCCTTGTCGGCACTTGATTGTTGTTCTTTTATATTTGGCCACCCTGCTAGGCATGTGGTGAATCTCACTGTGGTTTTAACCTGCTTTTCCCTAATCTCTATTGAACTGTCTTTTCATGTGTTTGTTTGCCATCTGCATATCCTCAGTTCAAGTATTTTGCCCATTAGGTTTCTAATCCGATTGTTTTTGTACTGTTGACTTTTGAGAATTCTTTATATATTCTAGATACTAGTCCTTTATCACATTTTTTTCTCCTACTTTTTAGCTTGTCTTTTCATCCTCTTACCAGGGTCTTCCTCAGAACAAAAGTTTTTAATTTTTATGAAGTACAATTTATCAGTTTCTCCTTTTATGGCTTGTACTTTGGATGAATCCTAGATTCTCTAAGATTTTATCCCATTTTTTTCCCCCAAAATTATAGTTTTGGTGTTCTACATTTAAGTCTGTGATGCATTTTGAGTTAATTTTTATATAAGATATGAGACTTAGAGATCAAAGTTCTTTTTCTTTTTTCCTTTTCCTTTTTTTTTTTTTTTTTTTTTTTTTGTCTATGGAAGTCCAGTTGATCCAGCACCATTTGTTGAAAACTGTTCTTTCTCCACTGAATTATTTTTATGCCTGTGTCAAAAATCTACTGTACATATTTATGTGGGTTTCTCTATTCTGTTCCATTGATCTGTGTGTTTATCCCTCTGTCAGTACCATACAGCCTTGAATACTGTAGCTACATAATACATCTCGAAATTGGATAGACTGATTCTTCCCGCTTTATTACTCTTTTTAAGAACTGTTTCAGCTCTGCTAGTTTCTTTGCCTTTGCATAAACATTTTAGACTATTCTCATCTGTATCTACAAAGAAAATCTTGCTGGGATTTTGAAAAGAATTATATCAAACCCATATATCAATTTAGAAAAAATTGATTTATATTATGTGTTCCTAAACATAAATACAGTATGTCTCTTCATTTATTTAGATCTTCTTTGATTTCTTTCACCAGCATTTTGTAGTTTTCAGTATACAAGTCCTATACGTGTTTTGTTAGATTTACATCCATGTATTTCATTTTTTGTGTGATTATAAATGATATATTTCTAATTTCAGTGTCCACGTGTTCAGTGTTAGTATATAGAATTACGATTGGGTTTGTTTGTTTGTTTGTTCATTTTTGGCTGCGTTCGGTCTTTGCTTGCTGCGCGCATGTGGGATCTTCCCAGACCAGGGGTCGAACCCGTGTCCCCTGTGTCGGCAGGTGGAGTCTTAACCACTGCACCACCACGGAAGCCCTACAATTGGTTTTTATATGTTTATCTTGTATCCTGTGGCATGGCCAAAGTCATTTAATAATTCCAGGAGTTTCTGTGTATATAAAAGTCATGTCAGCTGCAAATAAGGAGTTTTATTTCTTCATTTCCTGTCAGTATGCCTTTTATTTCCTTTCTTGCTTTATTGCTCTAACTAGAATATCCAGTACTATATTGAATAGTGAGAATGGACATCCTTGCGTTGTTCTCAATCTTAAGGAGAAAGCATTCGCTCTTTCTCCCCATTAAGTACACTGTTAAGTATAATGTTGATACTCGTGTGCTGGGCTTTTATAAATGCTGTTTGCCTGTGGGAAGGAGCACATCAGGAGTTTACTGATTCGATACACCGGCTCCCCCAGAGGCAGTTCCCCTACTACAAATAGATTGAGGCCATGTGGTTTGCTGGAGTGAAGTATGAGGAATTAAAGAGGTTAGAACCTTGGAGTCAGAACATTCAGATTTAAATTTTGACTCCCCCCACCTTCTGGCCAGGTGGGCCAGGCTAACTACTTGCACCTCTCGAAGCCCATTTCCTCCTCCACAAAAGATGGAGAAGAGGACCAGTCCTGAGCCCTCACCCTTGAGGAGTAACCATGTGGGGTTGTTATAGCCCTGCCGGCTGCAGCCCTGTCCACACGGCAGGAGCTGGAGGATTGTCCAGACTTGGTGAGATCTTGGCCCTACCCTGCTGTGGCCACACCCCAAGCACCTTAATTTACTTCTCTCTCTGGAAGGTTGGACAACTTCTGATGGATCATTAGAATTTGCGTTTGGAATCTTAAACTCAAAGACAAAAGATCCAGGAATGTTTGCTGTCCGGCGGGCTGACTGCTCAGGCCCATTTCCTGGTTCCTCCACTTACCATCTGTATAAAGTTGGGCAAAGCACGCAGTCCCCGAATTCACCATAAATTTCATCATCTGTAAAATGGGAGTAACCGCAGAGCTATGCTTCCCAGGGCTGTTGTGAAGACTGAGTGAATTTATGTAACGTTTCTAGCAGTGCCTGACATGTTAGCCGTGACCATTACTATTGGTGACTATAAAGACACTACTTATTTGTGAATCATCTTTCTTAAAACGAAATTGTTTGCTTTGCAGATTTTTTAAAAAATGGATTTGGCCAACCATGGACTTATTCTTCTGCAACAGTTAAACGCTCAGCGAGAGTTTGGTTTCCTGTGTGACTGCACGGTTGCCATCGGCGATGTGTACTTCAAGGCACACAAATCAGTTCTTGCTTCATTCTCCAATTACTTTAAGATGTTGTTTGTCCATCAGACCAGGTAACTAACGTGGTTGATAATAATCTAATGACTGTAGACTCTGAACTTCCGTGGCCCTCTTTCCCGTGAACATGCGCTTTGCCCTCCTCACCACGGGGGGGTCTCGCCGCCTCTCCCCAGGTTCCAGTCCCTCATCACCTCGCTTGCCCCGAGCAGCCCCTCCACCTCCGAGTAGCCACGCTGGGGGTCACCTACACAGTCAGGATTGGCAGGGTCGGGTCCACTACGAAGGCAGCTTCCTCTCACTCCTCCGGCCCGTCCCGGCTCTCCCCCAGGCTTTGAGTATTTATCCGTGTCTCCTAATGAGAAGCTTGGCGGCATGAATTCCCACAATTTCCTTCTTTTCTCTCTTAAATTGTCTCAGTCTCCTTATCTTTGCACAGGTTTTTTCTTCCCATCTCTCTGTCTTGGAGAAAAGAGCCCCTGGTTGTCTAAGGAAAACAATCTTCCTCCTGCCCTTATGCTCCCAGATCCTGCCCTGTAGCTTTCATTCTGTACTTTTCATTTTATACTTGTACCCCCATTGCCATCCCCAAGCCTGTGAAGGTTCAGCCCTTCCGTGACACAGCTGTCTACCTGCGTGATGGTGCTGCTTTTCCTTTGTTTCACTGTGAAAGTTCTACAAAGGACGACCTATGGCCTCGCTTCTGCTCTCCTCATCCCACACTATTCCTCTCCGTTGGCACTGTGGTTTCCACCCATCGCTCCACTGGCATCATTTTTCCAAGGTCGCCTCTTCATCAGAATCACTGCCTCTTCCCAGTCTCTGTCGTCCTTGACCTCTGCAGCATTTGCGACTGTTTTCTTCCTTCTGAAGGGTTGTCCCCTGCGTTTTGATGACTCTGAATCCCCCTTGTTTTTCTGCCTTCTCCACAGGCGCCTCCTGCAGTTTCGGTGAGTGGGGTCTCCACGCTGCTTTCTCTCTGCCTCTCGTGATGGGCGCTCATCTTTTCCTGGATCTTGCCTCTGCTGGAAACCAGTTGACAGCTCTGGGCTTGATCTTTCTCTGTCTCCAGAACTCTATTTCCCAAGGCCACAGGCTGCCTGCTGGACATCTAGAATTGAATATCCTCTTTTATCTCATTTTGCATGTCTAAAACTGAATTAAGTCTTCCCTGAAGTCCCTTCTGACTTCCCTATTTTTTTATCTTCAAGTAAGCCATACTAAAAATCTCTCGAAATCGTATCCTATCGGTGCCCAAATCATGTTTTCTTCATAATTACCTCTCACATTAGTTCTTTCCTTCCCTTCTCACTTCCATTTCCTAATCATTTTCCATGTTACTGTCAGATTAATATTCCTAAGCATTGCTTTGATTGGAGTGTGCCTTTGATCCGAAACCTACCAGATTGTGTTACTCCTTTGATTGGAAACCTAGAGGACACCCATCACACGTCAAAATAGCACACAGATTCCTCATTCTGTCTTTCAAGGCCCTGCAGGCATGAAGCCTGACCTCCTTCCAGCCTGTCTCCGACCACATGCCCACCTGGACCACACTTTGCGGCCTTCTGCCCACTCCCTGAGTCCTAGTTTACACATCACCTCTTCCGTGACCTCCGCCCCCACAACAGTCAAGTGTGCGGAAATGATCAAAAGCAGTCTCTTCCTCCCTCAATAGCACTTTATTTATGCCATTTTGTAAGAGCAACATATTTTCCCTTTGTTGTTGTTATTTGCATACTTACTTACCGCCCCTCCTCATTTGTAAGATGCTTGAGGGCAGAGACTGGGTTTTACAAATGTTTTTGAACATTTGCAGCCGGTAGTTCGGGGATTTGTACATAATAGCCATTTGATAAATGTCTAGAGGAGCAGAATGGGGGATTAGTAGGATTAATGGCAGGCGGAGCTTGCTTTATCTTGGGACACTAAGGATGCTTCTGTTTCCTTCATTGTCAGAGACATCACAGCTAATAGGCACTGGAAGTCTCTACGCAGTGAATTAAATTGTCTTGCAAAGGGACAGGTTTTCATTTTGAGGAATAAAAGAATATAATGTAATCAGTTTTAAATAGGTGCAGGAAACTTAAGTATAGAACAGTAAGCAAATACCTTTCTAACAAAGGAATGTGATGTTGGTGCAGAGAGGAGCCCCAAGTTTCAGCAACAGTGTGTTATTGCCCCAGAGCTGGCACGTGCCATTTGGGCTGCCTGAGGCCTTGACCACCTCTGGTGAGAGGAGAATACTGCACGAAGACCACAGCCATGCTTTTAACTGCTGGCTACTGTAGAGATAGACCAAGAATACAGTTTTTTCACACTTAAGAAGAGTGTTTTATGTCTGCAGTTACCACTAGATGTCTCTGTCTTATGGACACTCTCTATGTGAAAGTTTTAAATCATGTAGCACTGCAGACTTGGAGCTCTCAAAAATAAAACAGAGACAGGCCTTGCTAAGTACAACCTCTGACAACATCTAACGTTATTTTAAAATCCTTACTTTCAAAGTTCTTTAAGCCCAACTTTTACTTGAAGTGTCTAGTGAAGGAAAGACTGAAAATGTAAATGACTGTGAAAGTTTACAGGAAGGGCTTGTAGCTGTGCTAAAACTATATTTTTCCTCCATAAAAGTGTTACGTCAAACAGACATCTGCAAACCACTTAGGTGTAAGCATATTGTAGAGAGCTGTGTCCTTCCCAGAGCACTTGGAAATGACCAGAGTGGGCCAGAGCGAGCTTGAGCGAATCGACAGGAGGTTTGACTGACTGGGAGGGAGAGCTGTCAAGGACAGCAATGGCTGGAACGTGACATAAGGAGTTTCTGGGGTTTTTTTAATTGGTTGCTAACTTTTTTTTTTTTTTTTTGGCTGCGTTGGGTCTTCGTTGCTGCGCACGGGCTCTCTCCAGTTTCGGCGAGCGGGTGGCCACTCCTCGCTGCAGTGCGCAGGCCTCTCATCGCGGTAGCCTCTCCCGCTGCGGAGCACGGGCTCCAGGCTCACAGGCTCTAGAGCGCACACTCAGTAGTTGTGGCTCACAGGCCCGGTTGTTCCGCGGCATGCGAGACCCTCCCAGACCAGGGCACGAACCCGTGTCCCCTGCATTGGCAGGTGGACTCCCAACCACTGCGCCAGCAGGGAAGCCCTAAGGAGCTTTTTAAAATAACTTCTGAAGTGTCTTGAGTGTGTCTATGTGCTTCTGCTTTAAGAAAAGAAAAAAAAAATGAACAAATCAGGATAAATTGGTGTCTGGAAACCTCCCAGAGCCCTGGGCACTTGCAGTAAACCCCAGGGACACGCCCTTTCCTCTCCCTGGGGGTTCCTCACTAGCTCTGCGGCCCCTGGAGTCCTTCCTTCTGCCTCTAAGCCTGGCTGAAGTGTGGACGGGGGCTCCCCAGCCCCACCCCTTCTTTGCCATCAGGAACTGTATGAAGTTCTTTAAAATTTGAGAGATTTACTGTCCAGTCACCTCCATTCACAGTCGGTAGACAGAGGACAATCTATACAATAACAAATAAGGGGAAATTATAAAACTTACAACAGAGTTTTTCTGGAAAGGGGCCCTGCTTTGTATTTACCTCTCATGGATGCTGAAAAATATAGCCCTGCTTTGGATTTCTGCCCTTCCCTCTTCTCTGCCCTGGGGGCAGCGGGGCTCACTCTCCCCTCCTCCTGCCTGGAGGAGCATTCCTACCCACGGAACAAAAGGTGCCCTATAGTCTCCTGGGGGTGATTTGCATCTCTGAAGGCCTGTGGCTTCCCGGTTCATTAGGCCTTTGCCTGGCCCTGGAAAGATCCCCAGTAGTTAAGTCTTCAATCTGGAGTTGATTGCTTATATTATTAAAGTATTCTTCACCACACCTAATCCCTGCAGCTTTATTTTGAATATTGAATTTCCCTATAGCATCTAAATATGTTCTGGTAATCACATAATATTGTTGGCACTTACCTTGTGCTTAAAGGGAGGACCACCTGCATTTGCATTCCTATTTAAAGGAATATAAATAACTTAAAGGACTATAAAAAGACTCCCAATAAAGACATGAATGATCTGTGTGTCTTTTTTAAAAACAGAGTGACATAAACTCTTCCTCTTTCTACCATCAAAGGGGTGCTGGTTTTTAGGCTTGATCTTTATTCTTTGACTTCCATACTTTATAGTCAAACATTTTCCACATGATTATTTGTATGTAGTCATGTTGAAATATACACACATTGATAGCAATGCAGTAATTATTCAAATCTATTTTGTCACAAATTGCTATTAAAGTCACTTTCCCCCCTTTTTTTAACAGAATAAAATATTAAATTTAGAAGAGCAGAATATACTGTTACTATTTTAGCGTATTGGAAAATATTTGTTAATAAGATAAATAGCTTAATAAGATAAATAGCTTAGTAGTAATAGTAAATCATAATAGTAATAAGTGGTATAATCAAAAATAATTACAAATTCTAAAGGAATTCAAGGAAGGTGTCTTTAAAGTTAAAAATACACTGCCGGGCTTCCCCGTGGCGCAGGTTAAGAATCCGCCTGCCAATGCAGGGGACACGGGTTCGAGCCCTGGTCCGGGAAGATCCCACGTGCTGTGGAGCGACTAAGCCCGTGCACCACAACTACTGAGCCTGCGCTCTACAGCCCACGAGCCACAACTACTGAGCCCTCGTGCTACAACTCCTGAAGCCCGAGTGCCTAGAGCCCATGCTCCACAACAAGAGAAGCCACCGCAATGAGAAGCCCGCGCACCACAACGAAGAGTTAGCCCCCACTCGCCACAACTAGAGAAAAGCCCGCGCACAGCAACAAAGACCCAACACAGCCAAAAATAATTAAATAAATAATCTTTTTTAAAAAATGCACTGTCTATAGAATATATTCACTCAGTGTGTGATAGCACACATACCTCATAATATGTAGATATACATCTCACTGATTTATAATGATGCATTAGAGTTTCCCTAATGGCCCAGGGAGAGTTCTTGGCACCTTTTTATTATTGCTGCTTGAATCAGAATGCTGTTTCTGGGATGATGCAAACACTAAAGTCTAAAAGTTATAAAATCAGTTTTGCCACAACTGCCTTAGCTACCTCAGATAAATCATTTAACTTTGGGGGACCTCAGTTTCCATGTCTGTCAGATGGGAATAATCAGGTCTGCCTCATCTACTACACAGGGTTGTCTTAATGCTCCAAAGAATCTTGGTGCTTTGGCTTAGGAGTTAGACTCACATTTAAATCCCAGTTCCATTGCTTACTAACTCTGATATTGAGCAAGGTATAAATCCCTTTGAACCTTAACTCCTTATCTGTAAAATGAGAATTAATGGCAATTAAATGAGAAAATGCCTATAAATCCCAGCTGCAGGGACATCCCTGGTGGCGCAGTGGTTAAGAATCCGCCTGCCGATGCAGGGGACACAGGTTCGATCCCAGGTCCGGGAAGATCCCACATGCCGCAGAGCAACTAAGCCCATGCGCCACAACTACTGAGCCTGAGCTCTAGAGCCTGCAAGCCACAACGGTTGAGCCCATGTGCTGCAACTACTGAAGCTCACACACCTAGAGCCCATGCTCCACAACTAGAGAAAGCCCACGCGCAGCAATGAAGACCCAAAGCAGCCAATAAATAATTATTAATTAATTCTTTTAAAGATAACTGGAGAATATTAGAAACAATTTAAAAAAAAAATCCCAGCTACAGTTCTAATGATGAGGATGATTACATTTGATAAGGAACTGAGTTGTCCCAGAGCTGCTTTTCATGCAATCTAGCAATGCTGGGGCAGTGATCTGACTCCATTCGAGCTAGAATGTGGTTTGCCGTTCCTGTTCTTCCCAGCTCTACAGCACCCCATCCTCATGCTGGAGAGAGCAGAGGGTTGCAGAGTGGGGGTAAAATGAGGTTTTCCTTTTTCTCGCTTTTGTTGTCTTGCTCTTAGGCACTAGTCCAGCTCCTCCATGTTATATTGTTTGACTCTTACCTTGAAAGATCTGCTGAGCTCTGGATGGCACTGGATCAATACAGAGTCCTAGGCATTTAGCTAAAAGATCTGCAGGTCAGTGGTTCTTAACCATCTACTGGGTCACAGGCCACTCTCAGATAGAAAGCAATGGATCCTCTCCATAAAACACAAAGTTTTTTATATATGATATAATTTTACGTAGATTACTAGGAGAAAAACTGCTTCAAGAGTCTATGAGTTAAGATACCACATTTGTTTAACATGAATTTTCCTTTCTCGGTCCTTTAAAATATCTTTATTGTATTTCTCTCTGTTCTTAATAGGATTAGAGTTAAATTATATAGGTTCCAGTATTCTAGTAAATGAAACGAACAGTAAGATATATGTGAGATGGTCTTGTTTCATTTGCCTTTATAAGTACCGGGTTTTTCCCCCAGGCTTTATGTTGTCATTTGAGTCATGAATTGACGTTCACTCACAGGCTTGTTTTTTGCCTGTTTCTTGCAGTGAGTGTGTCCGTTTGAAACCCACTGACATCCAGCCCGACATCTTCAGCTACCTCCTGCATCTGATGTACACAGGGAAGATGGCACCTCAGCTGATCGACCCGGTGCGGTTAGAGCAGGGGATCAAGTTTCTCCACGCTTACCCGCTGATCCAGGAGGCCAGCCTGGCCAGTCAAGGAGCCTTTTCTCATCCTGACCAGGTTTTTCCGCTGGCGTCTTCCTTGTATGGCATTCAGATTGCAGATCATCAGTTGAGACAAGCCACCAAGATTGCTTCAGCGCCGGAAAAACTTGGCCGAGAGCCACGGCCACAGACGTCCAGGATGAGCCAGGAGCAGGTGCCTGAGGCCTCCCAGCTCTCCCAGCTGCCCTCGAACCTGACCCAGGTGAATCGGACACACATGACCCCCTCGGACCCGCTGCAGACCTCACTGTCCCCCGACCTCGTCTCCACTCCTGTTCCTCCCCCGCCCCCCGGGGAGGAGACCAATCTGGAAGCCTCCTCCTCGGACGAGCAGCCTGCACCCCTCACCATAGCCCACGTCAAGCCGAGCATCATGAAGAGGAACGGAAGCTTCCCCAAGTACTACGCCTGCCACCTGTGTGGGCGGCGCTTCACCCTCCGGAGCAGTTTGCGGGAGCACCTCCAGATCCACACGGGGGTCCCCTTCACAGCCAGCCAGCCCGGAGAGAGCCGCGTGCCCCTGTCCCTCTGCAGCAACACGGCGGACCTAGGAAAAGACGCCATGGAGGTGCCTGAAGCGGGGATGATCAGCGACAGCGAGCTGCGGCACATCTCGGACTCGCCCATAATCGACGGGCAGCCGCACTCGGAGACGCCGCCGCCCTCAGACATCGCGGACATTGACAACCTGGAGCAGGCGGACCAGGAGAGGGAGGTCAAGAGGCGCAAGTACGAGTGCACGATCTGCGGTCGCAAGTTCATCCAGAAGAGCCACTGGAGGGAGCACATGTACATACACACCGGGAAGCCTTTCAAATGCAGCACTTGTGACAAGAGCTTCTGCAGGGCCAACCAGGCTGCCCGGCACGTGTGCCTCAACCAGAGCATCGACACGTACACCATGGTGGACAAACAGACTCTGGAACTCTGCACCTTTGAGGAAGGCAGTCAGATGGACAACATGTTGGTACAGACGAACAAACCCTACAAATGCAACCTGTGTGACAAAACGTTCTCAACTCCCAATGAGGTTGTTAAACATTCATGCCAAAACCAGAACTCAGACGTTTTCGCCCTAGACGAAGGGCGGTCCATTCTCCTGGGCAGTGGGGACTCTGAAGTGACAGAGCCCGACCGCCCAGTGTTAGCTTCCATCAAAAAGGAGCAGGAAACAGTGTTGTTAGACTGAATGTTACTTATCTTTTTAAAAAACTGTCATTTTTACAAAGACTATCTTCCTTCCCTTCCCCCAATTCAGAACTCTCGTTCTCCATGGCATGATAGAAACAGGTCCCAGCCCCTCCCTCCCCCTCCCCCTGCCCCATCCCCCAGCACCCCCTCCTCCGTAAAGGCTTTGTGCATTATAAACCTGGAACATATTTACTTTAATTCAGGGGATATTGGAAAGATAATGGTCAGTAGTACTTATAAGCTCAAATAGACTTCGAGAAGTTTTGGATGATTTAAAAGCATACTTGGAACTAATGAAGGGTATATAACAAAACAAAACAATTCAAATGCAATTTGGTAAGCTAAAATTATGACTTTCCCTGGGTAATAAGTCTTCCTTCTCAGAAAGACAATGTCTGAAAATACAGCATGCTGCTTAGAGATACAGTGGGGCTCTGTACTATGCAAAATCTAGAGGTGTGGGGAAACTTTAAATCCAAGAAAACGTTCTTAGTATTTATCCTCCAGAGGTCTTATTTCAGAATGCATCCTTTGAGATTATGTCCAGTTAAGAAAAATTATTAGTTAAGAAATCTACTTGAACAAAACACAAAAGAGAAAAAGTAATAATGTGATGGCAATCTTAATTTTTGGATAAAACATGACAAGCTGTGAGTTTGTGTGTCTGGAAGAGAAAATGTGTGGATACTTGATGTAAACAGGTGAATTAATGCAAATGCCTTATCTAATTGCTGGCTTCTTTCAAAGTTGAACAACAACAAAATACTGTGTTTTAGTTTCTGACAAATTTGTCAGTTGTTTTAAAAATCAGATTTGAAAGTACTGTTCTATAGATTGTCTTTCTGAATAGAAAACAACATGCCATTCTAGCAGTTGCCAGTGGTAAATTTGTTTTTAGCACCAGTCAGCTGCTTTTAAATCAGTGTGTGTATGTGGGAAAAAGGTTACAGGAATATGCATCTTACAGGGAAACTTGTGAGCAGGTGTAGCAACTTTAATGACTTTAAATGTTACTGCTAATAGTTTACTGGCAACATTCATCGAAGCATCAAAAATGGCTAAGAGAAATCAGGACAAAACACTTAACTGCTGTTTCGGAAAAAACTTAATTTTGATGTTTAGTCTCCAGTTTTTTTTTTTTTAACACTGAAATTTCCTCCATCGGCCTGAAAGCAGTAAAAGGTGTCCATTAATCTTCCTTTAGGCCAGTAACAGAATGGTCTCACAGGATAAAACTGGAGCCAGAAATAAGGACCGAAGGGGAAAGGGAAGAACAGTTAATAACTGTGCTGTACGTATATGTTAAAAACTGAATATCCCGTCATCCTATTTCATGTATAGTTGAGTTCTCAGATTTGTAAGTTTTTATACATACTTTCATTGAATAAACATTTGACTAAATGGGTACATGATTTTATCTATGCATTACTTTGTCTACCCAAAAAGATGCAGGAAGGCCAAGTAGAGAGCATTGCCCCAAGAGTCAATTTCTTGCTGTGTCTCCTCCTCTCTCTATCTGTTGAACTTCGGGCAATTCCCCTACCCTGAGTGGTACTGTCTCTATGAAGACAATAACTGCATTGGATCATAAGATTGTGAGAACCAAACGAGACAACAATATAAGAAGATGCTATGAAGAATCAGGGTTTGACCACGGATGGGTCTAGATATTGTCTTATCCAACTTTTTTTTAATAAGGTGGTAAAAAAGAGGCTAAGGTGTTTGCCTAAAGATGACACGAATACAGGCTATATAAACCCAGATTATTAAATATTAAGAGGTTTCTACCAATTTCATCTTTTTTTTAAAAAACTACAGTAGTCTCCACTTATCTTCAGGGGATACGTTCCAAGAACCTGAAACTGTAGACAGTACCAAACCCCGTATACCCTATGTTTTTTCCTATACATACATACTTAAGTTTAAGTTATAAATTAGACACAGTAAGAGAGTATCTGAATTGCCAGCATCACTGCTCTTGCGTTTTGGGGGCATTTTTAGTAGAATAAGAGTTACTTGAACACAAGCACTGCAATACCCTGACAGTCGATTTGATAACCCAGACGGCTACTAAATGACTAACAGGCAGGATACGCTAGGCAAAGGAGTGATTGACGTCCCAGGAGAGATGGAGTTGGCGGCACAGGATTTCATCCTGCTACTCAGATGGCCGCAATTTAAAACATAAATTGTTTATTTCTGGAATTTTCCATTTATTCAGATGGAGGTTGACTGCAGAAAGTGAAACCTCGGATAAGGGTACTACTGTATATTCACATCTCCCAACTTAAATGAGAGTCTTGTGCCTAGTTAACTCCTCTGAATACCTGAAAGGGAAAATCAAGGTGTGCCTCCACAGCCCTTCAGGCAGACGGGGTCTTGAAGACCTGAAAGTCATGGGAATCACAAAGGATCTGGTGGATGAAGAGAGAGGGGTAAGTGCCTGCACCCTGATGGAGATGGAAGGGTAGGTGTTGTGTTCACCTACTCATGCTGGGGTGCAGGGGCTCTTAGCAGCTTGCGGCCACCTCCTCCGTGTGGCAGACCTGGACAATGCCAGTTCCCTCCCCAAACCAAAAGCTGAGTACAGATAAGGAAGCCCACCCTACCCTGGGATACTCGGTACCTATTTAATCCCAAGAGGTTATAAACTAATAATTTATTCTGAGTTTTTGATGGTACCAGTTTCAATAAGCTTTGGACATTTCAGTTGATGGTATTGTTCCCAGTGATTTTGATTGAGGTTCTTGACGTCTTGTCGCAGAAAGAATTCAATGAGAGACAGAGTTACAGATAAGAAGTGGATTTATTTAGAGAAACACACTCCACAGACAGAGTGTGGGCCATCTCGGAAGGCAAAAGGGCCCTGAAATGCAACGTCGTTAATTTTTATGGGCTGGGTAATTTTATAGGCTAACGAGTGGGAGGATTATTCCAATTATTTGGGGGAAGGGGCAGAGATTTCCACGAATGGGCCATCGCCCACTTTTTGGCCTTTTATGGTTGGCCTCAGAACTGTCATGGCGTTGGTTGGTGTGTCATTTAACGTATGCTAATATATTACAATGAACATATAATGAGGTACAAGGTCCTCTGGAAGTCAAATCTTCTGCCATCTTGGACCTAGTTTCTTCTAACCAGTTTTTGTCATGTCCTATGGCTATGTCATTCTTTTAAAGGTTGTGCCCTTCCCCCTTTCCTCCTGTTTCATTAAGAGCAATCTGAACACCTAAGCTTTAGAATTAATCTGAGCTGTCATTCTCCATGCTTTAGCCCTTATTAACCCCACTGGTTCTATTACTTTTCCTTTCTTAGGGAAAACAATAAACGACTCATTCAACAGATGCTGCTAAATGACAGATTCGTAAAGACATGTCCTATGCTATGTCATTCTTTTAAAGGTTGTGCCCTTCCCCCTTTCCTCCTGTTTCATTAAGAGCAATCTGAACACCTAAGCTTTAGAATTAATCTGAGCTGTCATTCTCCATGCTTTAGCCCTTATTAACCCCACTGGTTCTATTACTTTTCCTTTCTTAGGGAAAACAATAAACGACTCATTCAACAGATGCTGCTAAATGACAGATTCGTAAAGATCTGTAGGATTTTATTTTACCATAGGAAATATGGCTTTAATAGGAAGAAAGCATTCCATTAAAATATATTTATCAATTATTCTTCAATAAAGCTGAAAGATAAATAAACAAGGTAGCTTGGATAATGACAGAAGAATGGAGAGTAGAGTGGACCCCAAACCTCCTTGTTAAAGTCATAAGAACTAGCCACCATTCTTTTTTGTAATTTCACCTTGCAAGAGAGGGGAAGAGCTGAGACGTCCAAAATAAACACTTCAAGTTCAAAATGTCAGATTTCAGTCATGCGTTTCAGGTAAAATACTAAATTGCTTCGTTTAAAAAGATATAGGGGGCTTCCCTGGTGGCGCAGTAGTTGGGAATCCGCCTGCCAATGCAGGGGACGTGGGTTCGTGCCCCAGTCTGGGAAGATCCCACATGCCGCGGAGTAACTAAGCCCGCGCGCCACAACTTGAGCCTGCGCTCTAGAGCCCACAAGCCACAACTGTTGAAGCCCACGCGCCACAGCTACTGAAGCCCCCGCGCCTAGAGCCCGTGCTCTGCAGCAAGAGAAGCCACCGCAATGAGAAGCCCAGGCACCGCAAGTAAGAGTAGCCCCTGCTCGCCGCAACTAAAGAAAGCCCGTGCACAGCAACCAAAGATGTCAATGCAGCCAAAAATAAAATATTTTTTTAAAATTAAAAATAAATAAATAAAAATGAGATTGAGAATCTTTAGTGTGGAAAAAAAATGGGTCAGGATGAAATGATATTGTGGCTTCATTCTCCTCAGGCAGATCAAAAAAGAAATTTTTTTTGGCGCCTTGTGCGGCATGCCGGATCTTAGTTCCCCCACCAGGGATCGAACCCTGGCCCCCCGCCGTGGAAGTGCAGAGTCCTAACCACTGGACCACCAGGGAATTTCCAAAATACTTTTTAACATAAAGAATAGTTACTAAATTTTTGACTCAAGCTTGTTCTATTCTCTGGAAAATATTCAAAACCTACCCTGCCTAAATTCCCTGGTTGTTGTGAAGATTGATCCTTGTGAAGAAGGCATTACAAACTGAAGGGCTGAACCTGGGGAAGCAAGATCCTTTTTTTTTAAAGCATTTTTATTGGAGTATAACTGCTTTTCAATGGTGTGTTAGTTTCTGCTTTATAACAAAGTGAATCAGTTATACATATACATATATCCCGGTGGTATCTCTTCCCTCTTGGGTCTCCCTCCCTCCCACCCTCCCTATCTCACCCCTCTAGCTGGTGACAAAGCACCGAGCTGATGGGGAAGCAAGATCCTTTATAGGGTGTCTGTGTGCTCCTCCCAGCAATACTGTCAGACATGTGTCCCATGTTTACAGTTGAGGAAATTGAGGCCCAAAGAAGTTAACGAACTTTTCTGAGGTCACCCAGACAGGATTCAAACTCCCATGTGTCTCAGATGCTATATTCCCCAATGTGCAAATATTTCTGTGGGCTAGAAGCACCTGGGGGGAAGGTATGTCAGGAGAGGGGTGGGAATCTGGAAGGGGAAACCTTTTTCACCTGTTAACCTATTCATTCTGCTATTGAGGCGATTAACTTAAATCTGTTTTATTGCCTTTACTACAGTAGTCCTAAAACTTCAGCACATCAGAATCTTCTGGAGGGCTCGATAAAACAGACTGCAGAGTATCTGATTCAGTCGGTCCAGTGTAGGGCTGAAGAATTTGCGCTTTAAACAGGTTCCCAAAAGATGATGATGGAGATGATGATGCCAGAAGCAACGCTTTGAGAACAGGATCGCTATACAACTTGTGTTGTAGTATTACTGCCTTTTCTTGGTTCTACTTTCTCAGAATTGAAATAACCAGGGGAGGGACTTCCCTGGTGGTCCAGTGGGTAAGACTCGGCGCTCCCAATGCAGGGGGTCCAGGTTCGATCCCTGGTCAAGGAACTAGATCCCACATGCGTGCCGCAACTAAGAGTTCACATGCCGCAACTAAGAAGTCTGCGTGCCACAACTAAAGATCCTGCATGCTGCAACTAAGACCCAGCGCAGCCAAAATAAATAAATAAGTAAGTAAGTAAGTAAGTAAGTAACCAGGGGAGCTAATAAAGGGCCAGAAAGGGATCTGTGCCATTTCTAGCATGCTTCTCTCTTTGAAGCAAAGTGCTCCTTAATGAGATGTGTGCAACATACAGATTGGTGCATGAGCCCTTAAAAATGCATGTTTGAGAGGCCCTAGAATTTATTTTAAACCTCCCTGTTCTCATTCTAAATGCCTTTGTAATCTCTGAGCACAGAAAAGATCATAGCCATAGTAACCAAATACCCTAACTAGTTTTTGAGGAGGTCACCTAGACAATCCTGCTTACTCTAAGAGAGGCAAGGATCTGGATGAGGAAACAAAATGGTGGTAATTACAGAGTCCACGTCTCCCAATCCAGGGCTCTTTCTGCTATCATTACTCTGCCTAGGAAACCCTTCCTTGCCGTTAGTCATTTAAATTTATTTCTATAATTTTTTTTTGATTAGCAAAAGAAAAAAGACTAAAGAGTCATTTTATCTTTCCATTTAGATTAAGATGCCCAGAAGCAGACAAAGGTCACAAGGTAGGCAGCCAGAGAGAACTGGGCGCCAGGAGGATGCACAGTCTAGGGAGTCACGGGAGTGACTGGGAAGAGACTGCAGGTTTGGCCCCCTCCCAGCCAGAGTCCCCTACCCCACGTTGCATGCCCCCCACCCCATGTTGCATGCCCCCCACCCCAGTCTCTCTGGGGAGATGTGCCAGCAGGCCACAAAAGCTGAAAAGGCAACAAGGAGAGGAGGAAAGATAAGAAATGCAGATGACACACAAAGAGAGCATGTCTGAAAAAGATGTTTATGATATTTTTAGAAAGATCAGTGTCATTATTCTGAATCTTCCAAAATACTCAAGGGCACAACAGTCATCAGGTTGCTTCTAATTGGTGGTTTTACTAAAACTTCTCTTCTAATTACTAATATTAATGTACTATGGTGGATTTTGCTTTTTACTTTGTCAAGCACCTTCACAAGAGGAAAATCTTGTGAAGCACCTTGTCACGCATTCTGAAATGAGGAAACGGCTGTGACAGGGTAAGTGAATGCAACAGCCTCACCTTTCTTAGTCACGAATGTTGGTTCATGAGCTTTTAGGGAATGTCGTAGGGATCTTTGTAGGTTATCTCCCCCTCTGTGTCTCCAAGGACATAGAGAGGACAGGAGCGCCATCGATGTCTCTGTCCTGAACACTTTTCTGTTTATAAGACCCATATAGCCAGCTACTTGTCCTGCATTTTCCCTTGGGGATCTCACAGGCCTCTCAAATTGAACACTACCCAAACGAATATTATCACCTACCTCTACCCATGTCGGTACATGGCTCCATATCCAGGCTGTCAACACAGAAACTTCATTTAAAAAAAAAAAAAAAAGTTTGTCATTTTATTGCTTGGGGCGTGGCAGTGTGTGTGTTGGGGCGTGGGGGGGGGGTGTTGGTTGTTTATTTTGTTTTTTTTGGCTGCACCTCGTGGCTTGCAGGATCTTAGTTCCCCGACCAGGGATTGAACCCAGGCTCCTGCAGTGAAAGCGCTGAGTCTTAACCACTGGACCACCAGGCAATTCCCCGGAAACTTCATTCTTCAGGCCAAGTTGTTCCTATGACAAATAATCAGGTATCCTGCCCTGAGGCCACCTCCTAACATCTGTCGACCCCCTCACACCCCTCGAGCCAAAGTGTCGCTACTTTAATATAGGCCATTTTCAGCTCTTGCTAGGTTATTATAGTAACATGTTAGCTAGTCTCCTCCCAACCTCTGGTCTTTAATTCTCTAGAATGCTTGGCATTTTAAGCAGAAACTCTCTTTTTAAGAAGGGCTGTCCTGGACCTTGAAGCATCACAAGCGTTTGGTCCCAACTCATTAAAATTCAGTAATACCCTAGCCATTGCGATAAGCAAAAACTCTACAAGGGAGTGGGGCAGAATCACAACCACTAACACTGCCTTGGGAATGGCAGAAGGATAGCATCATTTCTCTGCTAAAGTAATGATATCTCAGGATAAATCCCACTCCTTAAAATGGCCCGCTGGTCAACACTGTAGTACCCTTTCCAAAAGGCCTTTACAAAGAACCCTAATTGTATCCAGGTCTCAAGTCCTAGAGGCAACCCCACCTGCTTTTCCAGGAATCAGGTGCTCCTGAGGCTGACAGTGGTTAAGTAGCATCAAGCACAATGTGGGTTTTTTTGTTTTTTGGGGGGGGGTGTGGGTACATGGGCCTCTCACCGCTGTGGCCTCTCCCGTTGCGGAGCACAGGCTCCGGACGCGCAGGCTCAGGGGCCATGGCTCACGGGCCCAGCCGCTCCGCGGCATGTGGGATCTTCCTGCACCAGGGCATGAACCTGTGTCCCCTGCATCGGCAGGCGGACTCTCAACCACTGCGCCACCAGGGAAGTCCCACAATGTGGTTTTTTAATTGGCCTAATTTAAAGGATTGTCGTTGTGCTCACAATTATACCAAGTTATTTGGGATTATGAGAACAAACAAGAAAACGCACAGGGGTGAGTTAGAGCTAGGACTTAGCACTCAATATCCTGTTGTGGGAAAATAACACCTTGGGTCCTAATTTCATTATTTATGACATGTTACTCTACCTCTGCTCTCCAAATATGAGTACTATCTATAAGGAAGCTTCTCTTAAGTTACATGTAGTACTTGTGTTAAAATTTTTCATGTCAACAAGAAATGGGAGAATGTGCAAAGCCATGAGATTACGTGTAGGATACTGTATAGATGGCCTGTTATATTTAAATAGCAAAAAAGGGGTTGATTTCTAAGCTGTGACAACACCAAAAAAAAAAAAAAGTCATGATTATCTTTATCTTCACCACCATGCCACCCCCACGTCCTGGTCACCTTAGCTAAAACCTGTGCTATCACATAAGGGCTGGTGATCTATATCTCAACTTCCTTATTTATAAAAGGAGAGCCAGGTCATTCTCCTAATTGTAAGAGATGGTAAGGAATTTGGTGGTGAGGAGAAAACTTGCATTTGCACAAAAATTGTGCCAGGCTACCCAGCAGATTCATCTCCAGAATCACATTAGAAATGAAGTCATGTGACATTGGTCACGTTCAGGTGCCAACTGCTTCCTGGGAATCCTTGGACTGTGTCCACTTCCTTTCTTGCAGTTGGATGAGGGGTTTCTAACTCTGGTTCTGGTTACCGGTTGGGATTTCAGAGTGTGGCTATCCAAAAACTACGTGAAACTGTGTTCATTTTAGGGAGTTGGAGGTGGGCCAGAGGTTTAATCAGAGTCTAATTAAAGGGGCCCTGACCCAAAAAGGTGACGAATCACTGATAGAGACTTCTGTGCACTCACACAATCCCAGATACATTCCAAACTCCCACGAAGCTTTGTGGACAGTGTCTCAAAGGTTGATTAAGTAGTTAAAAGTAGAAGTGAAATGTGTGATGAATCTCATAACAGTTAAGAGGAATCAAAACTGAATTATGGTGCAATTATAGAAAGAAAATCCATGGCATTTAATTAGGTTGCATTTTATTTAGATAAATGAAAATTTACCCCCCAAACAGAACTAGGAATCAAATACTGTCTCAGATTAAAAAGGAAACCGCTAAGCTTGAAGCTTACACTGAAAAGCTAAAATTTCCAGCCCTTCACTACCTGTAGTTCCGAACATCAAAGGAAAATACCGGAAAAAAAGTATCTGTGTGACAGAGAGAGGCAACTCGGGTGTACCATTAGCAAAAGAACCTGAGGGGGAACATTTTATATTCTTCGATTACAAGAAATGGCGAGAGTTTACAAGTCTTGCATCGTTCTTTCTATTGAACATGGCTCCATAGTAATGCCAAAAATAGCAAAGTTTAGGCACTTGCTCCAACTTCTGCAGTTTGCATTTGATTATTATACACTTCACAAATTAACAGCAGCTTTAGAGTTATAATACAGAATTGTATTTCATGCTACTGTTAATAGCATTCCTCCTGTTAATAAAACAATGATGCTTAATGGACATAGGTCCAGAGCTTGTACGGAAGTAATCCAGGGCACATCAAGGGCACGATCATGAAGCAACCACCACTGGAAAACCAATCGTGATGGCCAGAATGACCTGGCCACGTGTATTGAGACAAGACCAAATACAAATGGGATGAAGTGGCAGGATGGAACTTAAACCCCCCAAAAATGATTACCACAAACTACACAAATCTTTAATCTGTTCAAAACAGCACGAAGTTTCTTCCTGCCGTAGAAAGGAAGTTAGTTGATATTTAGAAGTGTAATGAACTCCTTAAAAACTGCTACCATCTCCAAATTTCAGTTCATCTTCAAAAACTGACACCAGCATTTCGATTTTTTTAAAGTATCAAGTTGGCAAAAGAAATATCTTTATATCAGAGAGGTTTTTTTTAATTTGGGGATTTTAAAGTTTAGTAATTAAGCACAAGTGGCTATTATATCTGTGAAAAACTCCCCAAAAGATACTAAATGTTTTCCAACTACAAGACCATATGCTGTTTCCATGAGGGGGTCTTTCTAATAATGGCCAATTTTTTATCGTAGTCAGGTTTGTTGGTTTTATGAGAAACTACTTTCCAGTTTTGACAGCAAACTGTCTTTCTGCTAAAAGACTGTTCTAGTTTTGCTGGAATGTTATATTTCAAAATAATTTAATTGGCAGTTGAAATTTAAGTTCTCAAACTGGAGTACTGAGTTTGAGTACAATTTAAGAAGTGTGCACACCAGGCCAGTGCTACCCATGAAAAAGCGGGACTTTCTGGTAGATGGGGGACTGTTCTTTGTGTGGCACTTGTCTGACAGAATCCTTTAGGTATTAGCGTGAATCAGAAATCATTTTGACACTTTAAAAATTTTTTCCAAGATCACCTGTTAGGTAAGGCATTTTTACCACTAAGCCTTCTTAAAATGTCATTCTAGAGACATTTGTCATTAACAGATATTAACAAAGAAAACTGACTTTTTCAAGAAGGCACCACCAGATGGTAGCATTGTTTCAGTACCATCAATCTAAAAAGCTCCTGGTTTATTTCAGCGGATCCCTCTCTGCCTTTGACTTCCTCTGATCCCCAACTCAAACTGGTGTAAAGTGGTGACATCGTGTAGTGACTACATTAGAAACTTCTAGCTTCTCTGCTTTTAGAATGCAGTAAACATATGTCCCAGGCTTCCTATTATCTAATAAATCCAACAAATCTAAGTGAAGCAAATGTTTTATTGAAATCAGTTGTCAAATCACAATTTATCCAAATGATAATGCTACATTGTTCTTAAAAGAGTGGGCACAAATATGGCACAGACACAATCCAGCATCTATCAAAATACCATCTGTAAAGAACCTGACTTATTTCGTGCTATGTGTGAGTGTGGTCCAGCATAGAAGGTAGACTCAAAACCAGTCGATTTTTTTCTTGATAACATGAAAAACATTTCACTACTTTGCCTCAAAATTAAGCACACTCATCTGTCTGTAACAACCGTATAACAATTAGCAGAGAAGACTTTAAATTAATCTGCTACTGAAAAAAACTTCCTTCCAACCTCCACTGGGGGACAGAAAGAAAAATTTCCCAGTAACAATGGAACATTCTGTATGTTTCCCTCCAAAAAACACTTTCTACTTTTAGTGCACTGTGCATAATAGGAAAGTGACCAATTTCAGAGTGATACCAAACACTCTGAAAGGACCTAATCCTTAGTGAATTTTAAAACAAGAAGTGTAGCTTCTGATCAGGAATGTTATTTCTAGGAAGCTCTGTTTTCAAAGGTTGTAACTGAGGCAGACAGCTTCCTGAGACTTCACCGTGGTTGCATGCCCCGTCGTATATTGTGTGATACAGAAGGAATGCACTATACTGTAATTTCCTTAAACATTAAGAAAAAAATATATACAATAGATACAGAAGGAGAATTACTTAAAACATACATATAAATACATAAAGAATGATACTCCAGTTTGAGAAGCAGAACTAGGTATTGCCAACTCCAGTTCCGGGCTAAGGATTAAGGACCTTGAATCAGAAACATTATATGGTACCAAGGGAAAATAACAGGGTGGTCTTGAAAGGAAGAAATGTTATCTGGCTACAGCTCCCGATGAAGCCTCAGGATTGTCAGGGGTTCTCTAGAAATGAGAGCAGTTGACGTGTCTGTTCTTCCGTTCCCAAAGTTCTGTAAGATTGGTCTCGTCAGCAGCATTCGTTTTCTTCTCCCACTCGTCTTCACATTCTGGTCTTGCAAATACACAACTGTAACGGTAGAAGGAAGCCAGAATCAAAAGTAAATAACATCTCCTTCGCCTCCCTCATTTATTCAACAACATAAGAGCTTTGAAAGTGAGCTGCAGCCAATGGGAACCCTAGTGAAAACCACAGGTTACCTCTGTAAGAAAGAAAGATGGTGAAGGTCCATAATACGGCATCCTTTGCTACCCGAACACTAGCAGGCAGGCTCTCACATGCACTGGAAATTTTTTTAAATGCTTCTTACTACTGCTGGAAGAAATCCAATTTTTTCCCAGAGAGCTATAAACTATAAATTTCAAGCACTACCTTATAAACCTACTTTGGACTTCTAGTTATTTAAAAACACGAAACAAAGTAGCTGTGAGCACAACATATTTCTTATGTCTTTGCGCCAAACACACACACAGTCACACGGGGGGTAAAACGAAGTCATTACTTTCAGGACACCAGTAAGACTGAAGAGCATGTCAATGAGAAAAAGGAAACTAACCCTGGGGGCTTCCCTGGCGGTGCAGTGGTTAAGAATCCGCCTGCCAATGCAGGGGACACGGGCTGGAGCTCTGGTCCGGGAAGATCCCACATGCCGCGGAGCAACTAAGCCCGTGCACCACAACTACTGAGCCTGCACTCTGGAGCCCGTGAGCCACAACTACTGAGCCCGCGTGAAGCCCGCACGCCTAGAGCCTGTGCTCCGCAACAAGAGAAGCCACTGCAGTGAGAAGCCCACACGCCGCGACGAAGAGTAGCCCCGTTCGTCGCAACTAGGGAACTCCCACGCGCAGCAACGAAGACCCAATGCAGCCAATAAATAAATAATTTTTAAAAAGGGAAACTAACCTGGATCTCCTAGTCTGGTTGATGGTTATTTCCCCAGATGTAGGTTCTGCATAAAATCCGAACTATTTGAATTCCTGCTTGCCTCATAACAAATCTGCCATCAGATGACAGAAAAGAGGGCAAAATTACTTTCAAAGAAAAGGAAGTTACTTACGTGATGTTTTAGGATTCTGTGGGTTTGGGTTTTGCCGGTGCTCTCTCTTGGTCCTGTGTCTCCTGTGTCTGTGTTTTGATCTCTTTTTCTGACTCACTCTGCACTTTTTCTTTCTGAAATTCTACTTCCTGGCCATCTCCCTTCTCTTTCAGTTTGGGTCCAGTTGTATCTGGAGACTCTTTGGTTGAGCCTCCTGATGCCTCAGCATCTTCCGGGGCTGAGGTTTGGATCCCGGGGTCAGCAGCAGCATCACCTTTTTCATCTCGGGATTCAAACGGTGACTTCTCTGTTCTTTCTCCAAACCCGGGACCACCGTCGTCTTCTGGCACAGACTTTGTTTCAGGGGCTTCTCTCTTTTCCTTGGATGGGAAAGCTACCTCTTCAAGCTGCTGGCCATCTACCGGGGAACCTTCTACCCTAGTGGCCGCCATCTTCTCTAAAGCTTCATTCACATCTTCAGAAACATCTGGATGTGTGTGTTCCCCGGCACTTAGTGGGGACTCCTCTTTGGCTTCGATGGTTTGTGTTTCATCCAACGTGTGGGCCTGAAGTTTGCTTTCTTCTTTCTCAATTTTCTGCCCAGCTTCCTGGCTGTCGGCTTCCGTCAGCTGAGCCTGGGTCTGGAAAGCAGCGGCCATTTCTTCTGTACTCCCCAACTGGTCAACAACTGTCTGAATTACGTTTTGTACAAGCTTGCAGCTCTCTGTCTCAAGTTTCAAAATCTCATTTTCAGCCTTTAAATCTTCCTCTCTTGTTTTGCTTACTCTGCCTTCCTGACAACCAACCTGCTCACCGTCTCCATCTGACTCCCATGTCTGTGATGTGGTTTTATCTCCTTCCAGCTCAGCGCTGATGCCTTTTTCAGGCGTAACAGATTCTATTACCGGTATTGATTTGGCCTGAGACTCAGTCCCTGTGGGCACCGTGTCTTCCCCCGGCTGAGCAGGAGAGCCTTCGTCTTTTTCTGAGGACTCTTCTTCCGGTACTAAACGTGCCTCTGCAGATTCCAAAGTTTCCGCTGTTTCTAAAATCTTGATAGCTTCTCCTAAGACCTTCTCCCCCACTGCTGCAGCTGTTAGAGCTAATGGTGCCTCAGAGCTTTGAACTTGAATTTCTGTGCATGCCTCTTCCTCGCGAACGGGCAGAGAACTTCCTTCAAAACTGATGACTTCCTTTTCCCCGTCTATGACGGTTACATTCACTGCCTGAACCAGTTGCTTACTGAGCTCTTCACATGTGGTAACAGCTGGTTTGCACTCAAGTTTCTCTTCATTTACTTGAGTTGGCTCCAATTCTGTTTTGTCCCTTTCCACTTGAACTACCCTCTCTCTCTCCACTGGGGTTGGAAGAGACTTAGCAGGTCTCTGGAGTTCGAGATCATCATTCTTTTGAAACTCAGCTTTTTTCGTAACTTCATCCTCAAGGGCGACTTCAGTTATCTTTTTCTCGGTTGTTTCTGTGTCAGCAGACACCACAAGGCCTTCGACAGATGGCTCCTCTTTGGCTTCCTCATCAGCACATCGGCCAGCCTCTTGAATCACCTCAGTCTTTGAAAGGATGGGTACAGTTTCCACTGTTACCTCTTTATCTGTACGTTCTAGAACCTCTTCCATTTTTGAATGCTTTTCTTCCTGGGATTGAAAATTGGAAGGTTCTGGAGGCATCTCTTTCAGTTCAGGAAGTGCCTCACCTTCCGTGACCTGGTATTGGGTACCGGATGGAACCTCACCATCTTCATCGATTTCCAGGATCTTGGTCTGCTGGTTTACATGTGTAGCTTCAAAATCCGCTACTGGGGTGCTTCCATTGGTCTCACTGTCTGTGAGGGTTTCAGCTGAGTCAGGAGCAAGAGCCTGTTCTGGGACAGTCTCTGGTTTTACCGCAGCCATGGTTTCAGCTGGACAAGTGCTTGTAAGCTCCCTGGCCTCTGCACTCTCTGTGCCTGGAGGAATTTCTTCCAAGCTTTCCGGGGTGGCCTGTACAATCGCCGTCCCCTGTGTCAAGGTCTCAGTTTTCGTTTCTTGTACATGTATTTTGGAGGCTCCATCCGTTGCTTCCTTCTGATCGAGTGCGTGAGAATCCTCTTCTGCTTCCTCCACCTGCTCCAGTATTTTTGCTTGTCCTTTCTGGGTGGTCTGGATGGTGTCGTCTAGCCCTCTGGCGTCAGGCAGCTGAGATTCCTCTTTAACTTTTTCTGCAACGGCCTGCAGCACCTCTCGGGTCCTCTTCGCCTGGTCTTCCATGTCAGGCACGCTGCCCTCCACCTCCTGAACAGGTGTTGCTTCCTCTGTGGTGTCTGGAAAGTCGGTTAACTGGGAAACAGCCGAAACCATGTCGGTGGTCTCTTCAGCACCAGAGGCTTCTGTGGCTTCTTCAGCACAGAGTGCCTCTGTGGTTTCTGAGGCCGTCAGAGCTGCAGGGGTCAATTCCACCTTGCTGGCGACTGTGTCATCAGTGGCCTCCTGGCTCTCTGGCAGCGTTTTGGTATCGACGGGGGTTTCCTCTGCAACGATTTCTTTTTCAAACACCTCCCCAGACGGTGGCTGGTCTTCATCTTCTACTTGTTCAAGAGGTTCTGTCACCGAAGCAGAGATCCAGGAAGGTGCCCTTTCTTCAATGCTAGTAACAGCCCTTGTCCCGTCCATGACAGCCACAGTCACGGTGTGAACCAGACTCTTACTGAGCTCCTCCGACACGTCGACAGCCACCTTCTGCTCAGGGCTCTCCTCGCTCCTCGGAGCCTGCTGTGCTTCTGTTTTCTCCCTTTCCACCGCATCGTACTCGGACAGAGGCACCACGGCTGGGACGTCCGAATCGTCCTCGTTGACCTCCGTTGGCCCCGTATCTTCCATCGCCGCTTGTTCTTGTTTCCCATCCAGCCTTTTCTTCCTTCGCCCAGGAATAAACTTCCTGATTGAAACCCAAGACTCTTCTTTCCCCAGCTCAGCATCTGAGGCTGAATATTCTAGGCCGGACCCAGCTACCAAGTCTTCGCTTTTCTCTTCCAGTTTTGACTTCGATTTTTTTCTCGAGGTGACTAATCTTTTAAATGACTCCCAGGTGGAGACCCCCTCCCCTTCAGAGGGGCTGCCGGCCTGCTCGGGTGAGGAACTTCCTGGGGGTTGGTAGTGGTCTTGGGAGCCGGCAGGGAGCGCGTCTGGGCCCGGCTCCCTGTCTCTCCCTGCTTCCTCTGGTTTTTGGCTGTCTCCTCCCGGGGGTTTTGGTCCCCCTTCGTCGTCCGAAGAGGATGCTTTCCTTGCTCTTTTCTTGGATGACCCCACACAAATCAGAGCTTCCCAGGACACGGAGGTGTCAACCTTGCGCTTTGGCTCTTCCGGCTTCTGCTCCTCTCCGTTTCCTTTCCCCTCTTCCTGCATTTCAGAGGCGGTGCTCTCCGTGGAGGACAGGGTGGCGCTCTTGACCTTGTCCACTTCGTCCTCCTTGTCACTTTCAGAGAGCCTTCTCACGCGTTTCTTGGGCGTCACCATCTTTTTGAAAGATGCCCAGGGGGTAACACCTTCCCTCTTCTTCTCTCCGTCGGAAGCGGTCCCTTCCTCCGTCTCCCCGTCCTGGGGGGCCTCGGCCACGCCTTTCTCCAGGCACGTGATCTCCTCGGGCTCTTCGGGGGACGAGGCCGAGCTCTCGCCCTTGGGCTCGTCTGGGCTGTCGGGAGAATCTGCCGAGGCTGGATGCTGCTCCCCAGACTCCTCATCTCCTCCTCGTTTCCCTTTCTGTTTCTTTCCAGAGAGCTTTTTTAAGCCGCCGCTAGTGAACAGTTTCTTTAAAGGGCTTCCCTGCCCCTTAGTTCTCTCCTGCGAGGACGGCACTTCCACCTCCCCCGCGACGCCCTCAGGGGGCGTGGGAGGCGCTTTCGCGTCTGCGCAGAGCTCGGCCGGCTGGGCGTGGTCCCCGCTGGCGGCGCGCGCCTCTTCCTGCATCTTCAGCAGCGCCTCCGGGGGCTCGGCGTCCGGAAGGTCGGCGTCCGTTTCAAGCGATCGCTCAGGTGGCGCGGGCTCTACTGCTTCTTCGACCTCGGCTTTCTGCTCCTCCGTGCCCTTCTCTGCAGTGCTGACGTGGACTTCCGCGACAATCTCTACTTTTTCATCGAATACTTCTGTTGCTAACGGGGCGGGTTTCTCTTCGGGAGGTGCTTGCCCTTGGTCTTCGGGGGGCAGCTCCACTTTTTCATACTCAGCCGACAGCCTGGCATCCTGGGCGCTCTCGCGGGCCTCCTGTGAGGGCGGCTGCTCGGAGAGATCTTCCGTCTTCTCGTTTTCTTCTGTGTCTGCCTTTTCTGCCTCTTGTTCCTTTTTCTTCTCTGAAGCCTCCAGCTCATCCTCCCGAGGCTTCCTGAAACTGGTCTTTTTTCGCCAGCCGGCCCAACCTTGAGTGAAGAATTTTTTGAAGGGCGATGCCGTTTCGCTGGCCACTGGACTAGTCGGAGAATCTGGAGATCTGGCGGGTTCCTTCTCTTGTTTTTCTCCTCCTTCATCTTTGCCTTCCTCGGCTGGTGGACCGGACTCCCCCTGAAGGGAGACTTCTGGGCGGCTCAGCTCGTGTCTGGGCGTCTCTTCGGGCTTCTCTGTGGACTGTTTGAGTTCAGTGTCTGTGGATGTCGCGTCCCCCATCTCCCGGCTGGGTTCCCGGCGCTCACCAGCCCCGTCGGACGCCCCTGGCCCTCCGCCTTCATCCTTTTTGACGGTGAGAAGCTGCACAGTGTCAGACTTCTCTGTCTTATCCTTCTTCACAGTGAATTTGAAGCCGACAAACTTAAACACCTTCTTAAATCCTACGTCGTTAGCCTGGGGCTCAGCGGGTTGCATCAGCTCGTCTACACTGCTTTCTGAGGCAGGGATCTGTTCCATCATCTCAGGCATTTCCTCCTGCCCCTCCTTCGTGATGTCTTGAACCGCCGCTGAGTTAGCAGCCATGTCTTTGTCTGAGTCCCTTTCAGTCACATCTTCAGACTCTCTCTGTCCAACTATTAATAGAAAAAAAAAAAAAAAAAAAAAGAGGGGGTGGGGGTGGGAAGAAAAAGGTTGAAAATGATTACAATTCAAGAAAATTAAATATTTAAAAAACACGGCCAGTGAATACTTTCTTTAACATCAGGCAGTTCCAGGATCAGGTAACGGTCTTACCAGTATCTGTAAATCTCAATAGATTAGGCAAAAAATTAGTTATAGGTAAGCGGCCACAACATCACTGAGGGTAGGTCAACCAGATGGTGTATGCATAATGGACTCACGTATCACACCTAGGATCTAGAATCCATCAAGCTTTAAAGATAACTTCCACTTTATAGGAAATATAGGGTTAGAGAAACTAAGCTAATTAAGTACCTAGACAAATCTAAAGGAGGGGCATTCTATGTGATAACTACCTGGCCTCTTCAACAAGTCCCCAAAGGCGACCAGAGCTCCTTGGGGAAATTCTGGGCTAGGTCAGGGAAAGTACAAGGAACATTTTATTGCGACAAAAGGGGGTGCTCAAAAGCTTGTGGGGGGGGGGGGCATATCCAAAGGACACAGGAGCCAGCTTGAAAGGGCTCCTGCTGGCCAAACTTTGAAGCGTAAAAAAGTAACAACGATGACAGGTTATAATACATTGAATAAAAATAGAATCTATGAACCAAGAGTGACACTACAAATACAACATTGTAAATCAACTATACTTCAATTAAAAAAGAGTGATACCGGGCTTCCCTGGTGGCGCAGTGGTTGAGAGTCCGCCTGCCGATGCAGGGGACACGGG
>NW_006786377.1:2406803-2424345 GCF_000442215.2 Lipotes vexillifer
GATACCAAAAAAGTAAGCGAGGAGTAGGGGATACTTTCCTTATGAAAAAACGCCAATCAATAAATTTAGATATAACTTGCACTTTGATCCGTAGAGCTATTCTTTAGAATTTAGAATTCTACCACATCAAGATTCATGTTTATTAAGGACGATAGTTAAGAAAAATGGTTCTTTTATAGACAGTTGTCCAGGCTCTTCCTAGGCCGCAGCAAACAGCCGTTCAGCCTTGAAAATGCAGAGCATCACTGTCTCTAAACACGTATTTGTATCATTCATCAAACAATTAACTTAAAGGAAATAATACAAGTGGATTTTCGCTTGCAGTTAATTTGGAGAGGAGAAAACCATGTTTTAATTCGCTTCAACTGTAGGGTCAACTGAACTGAACTTTTTCAGTTGCTTAGAAAAATAAAAATAATTTCTCATTATATAAAATAAATGCAACACTGTTTCATGGCCAATGAGGTTACTCTTTTGAATTGTGGGCCTGACTGAAGGCATTTGGAACTAGTCATATCACTACTAAAATCAGCTATTCAGAAACAAATTTTAAAAAGACAGGAATTAGGGGGAAAGTTTTTAATAGAAGAGACTTGGAAGCAAAGCAAGGAAATTGACTGGCTGTAGCTTAAGCGGTTGCCTTATTTGGTAAAGCCTAGTTGGCTGTTTATCAGTAGACTTAGAAAAACCACGTTTACTAACACCATTCTAATAACTCATTCAGTCAAGAATCAAGAGATGCTAAAACTTTTGGGTGAAAGGTTTCCAGCACACCTACAGTTCTAGAGTATCAACACACAGATTACTTCGTTTCAAAAGCAACAACTTCCTTTATAATGCAGAAACCTGCCAGGCACCACCTTAACCAAGCGATCAGAATTAACATCTCCAATAATGGGACAAAACTGTCATCATGCTTCGTGACGTGAGGCACTGAGAAGGCCAATAAATCAGCTACACAGTACTCCTGACAAAAATGTTTAACAGAATTGTATCGTGTGGAAACAGTCAGACAACAGCCCACATGGAAGCCTGGCCTGAAATATAAATGTCGCAAAGGACAAAAATCAAACATAAATACAAATGGATGGTCTGCAAGTAACTTTCAAATAGTTTAAGGCGAGAGAATGAGGGGGTACGGGTAGAGGGGAAGGAAAATGTGGTAAAACATCAGTGAATGGTGAATAAAGTCAAGTGTATATGGGTGTTTATTGTATTTTTCTTTAGGTTTGAATTTTTTTTTAACATCTTTATTGCAGTATAATTGCTTTACAATGGTGTGTTAGTTTCTGCTTTATAATTTAGGTTCGAATTTTAAAACTTGTTGGGGGTTAAAGAAGCAAGTCAATGTGATTTAATAAAGGGTGGGATTCTGTGCTAAATTTAAAAATTTAAGAAGCATAACAACCAGAGACACCAGGCATGGTCCTGGGTTGGATATTTGTTAGGGCAAGCCAGCTTAATGACATTTTTGGGTCTACCTGGGATACTCAGTGTCAGATTAGAGGAGATGAATTCTTACCAAAATGAAATGGTAGAAATTTTGACTGAAGAAAAGCAGGTTACCAAACAGTGTATGTACTATGACCTCATTTTGGTTTAAAAACTCTCTCTCTCCCTCTCTCTCTAGGCCCCAGCAAACAGTCGTTCAGCCTTGAAAATGCAGAGCATCACTCTCTCTCTCTCTCTCTCTCTCTCACACACACACACACACACACACCCCTCACATACGACTTCCGGAGGATGGGAATGTGATATAGTTTACTTTTGCTTATCTGAAGTTTCTCATTTTCTTTTTAGTATTGCTTTCTGTAATAAACAAAAAACACACACACCACACACCCCTCACATACGACTTCCGGAGGATGGGAATGTGATATAGTTTACTTTTGCTTATCTGAAGTTTCTCATTTTCTTTTTAGTATTGCTTTCTGTAATAAACAAAAAGGTCAATTAAAACTGACGCACAAAAAGGTCCCAATAATGTTGGAACAACATACTTAATGCCTGCTGCACAAAATGAAGCTTAATAATTATAACCAGTTCCAATACCAGTGCTTAGAACGTGGCAATAAGTATTTGAAATACAGAACTATGTGGAAATACAGAAACCATATGCATATCCAAATCCATAAATTCCTTTAATTTATATCATCTTATTTCTCCAAGAAAATAATTTTATACTTTATGTGAAATATTACAAACCTATGTCTACAAATTTCCATTTTACTATTTATTGGGTTTCATTTTGAAAGTGAAGCCTAGAAAGTTCACTGAAAAGCTGTCCAAAGTACCACCCAAGTGAAGACCAGAGCCCGTGTGCAGAGCCCTGTTTGAACATGCCTTGTACTGTGCTAGAAATCAACCTAATGTCCTTTTCCCCTTGCTTTTTCTTCTCTAACGTTACCAGATTTATGGATAATCACAGATAAAAACTGTGACCATCTGGACCTCCTCTTCTGCAGAGAGGAAGGAAGGATACTGAGGAGGTGCTCTAACGCTACCCACGTACTTACAGGGCTGGGCAGAGCCTCAGCTTTGGTGACAGTGCGTAGTTGTCTCTGTAAGAGTTTTGGGAGTTTCAGCCAATTTTCATTTTTTTCTAACTGATATCAGTATCTAAGGTAGAATTAAAAAGAAAAAAAAAAAACCGAACTGAACATTTTGTGTTTTTTTTGGCCTCGCCACAAAGCTTGCAGGATCTCAGTTCCCCGACCGGGGATTGAACCCAGGCCACGCCAGTGAAAGCTCGGACTCCTAACCACTAGGCAACCAGAGAAGTCCCCAAACTGAACACTTTTTTAAAAATTCATTTCTTAAATTTATTTTTGGCTGTGTTGGGTCTTCGTTGCTGCCCATGGGCTTTCTCTAGTTGCGGTGAGTGGGGGCTACTCTTCGTTGCGGTACACGGGCTCCTCATTGCGGTGGCTTCTCTTGTGGCAGAGCACACGCTCTAGGAGCGTGGGATTCAGTAGCTGTGGCACACGGGCTTCAGTAGTTGTGGCTTGCCGGCTCTAGAGCACAGCCTGAGTAGTTGTGATGCACAGGCTTTAGTTGCTCCGTGGCATGTGGGCTCTTCCCGGACTAAGGCTCGAACCTATGTCTCCCGCACTGGCAGGCAGATTCTTAACCACTGCGCCACCAGGGAAGCCCCCAGAACTGAACATTTTAGATAAAGAAGGTTTGAAGAAAAACCAACTTGATTACTTTCAAGTACGCTTCTTAAAGGGAACTTTTTCCTTTTCTTTTTTAAAAAAATCAATTTGAGAACCAAACACTGAACTCTAGTTAATAACATGCATGCTGAAGTGTTTAGTGGTGAAGCATACTGATGCCTGCAGCTTACTTTGAAATGCATAAAAGAGAAGTAAGATGGACTCATGAACCGATACAAGGATGGATAGTTGAAGAGATATGTGAGAAGGCAAGCATCGTAAAACATTAATTATACAATCTAGATAAATATACATGTCTAATATTCACTTTTCCATATCTTAAAATTTTTCTTAAATAAATAAATTTGGGGGGAAAAGCTCCCCAGGTGATAAAAAAAAAATCTCTTTGAAATACACATTTGTGACCAACTTTAGACTTTATAAACAATAAAGGAGGACTTCCCTGGTGGTGCAGTGGTTAAGAATCCGCCTACCACTGCAGGGGACATGGGTTCAATCCCTGGTCCAGGAAGACCCCAAATGCCGCGGAGCAACTAAGCCCGTGCACCACAACTACTGAGCCTGCGTGCCGCAACTACTGAAACCTGCACGGCTAGAGCCCGTGCTCCGCCACATGAAAAGCCACTGCAATGAGAAGCCCGTGCACTGCAAAGAAGAGTAGCCTCCGCTCGCCACAACAAGAGAAAGCCCGTGCCCAGCAACGAAGACCCAACGCAGCCAAAACTAAATAAATTTATTTTTAAAAAATAAAGGAAAAATCACAACCCACATTAAATACTGAGGCAAATATCCCAAGAGAAAGAAAAATTCAGACACATGTGATAAGACTGTCCAGAGTATCCAACCCTGACATTCCTTTCCTTCTGGGAATTATTTTTTTTTAAGTATGTATAATCTTCTGAAATAAGAATATGCTGTTTATTTATCTCTTGTAAAAATAAAATACAGTGTGTGTGAAAAAAAATGCTGTAAGTTTCCATTTGTTCCTATTTAATCCAGTTTATACAGTTAAGTCTTAACTTCAAGGATTTCTTGAAGTTAAGTGCATTTCGATGAACTACTTTACAAATTTTCCCAATTATAAAAGCATACTCATCAGAGAAGTTTCTGCAAACACTTCTAATGCAACACGAGAGATGTGACCTTCTTTTTTTTAAAGATGTATGATATCATTGGAAATACACTAGAGGAAAAAGTCAAAGCCCAATAATAAACTCTATTCTACTATAAATTTACTAGTAATGCACACATATAAAAATTAAATTTCCTGCCAGCAAGCAGGAGGTAAAAATACTCATTAACTAACCTCTCTAGAAGCCATTAGAAAATGCAGAGACGTTTTGCTAACATAGTAGGAGAAAGTAGGTGTTATATACACACCATTTCCCCCGTTTCCCCTCCATGCTCCTAAATCTGTGTTTCAATTTGAAACACCTTTTATAAAACTCTGGGATGACTGGAATGTTTACAGTCAAAACTCGGGAAACAAAGCTGAACAGCTGCTAACTGGTATTACAAAACAACTATTGATGGTTCCTTATAGCTTAGCAATATTCAGATGTTCTCTTTAGAGTGTTATATGGCTGAACCCATTAAAAAAGAAAAGTATTTAAGATCACAGGAAAATTAAAAATCCTAACTGGTCAACTGGTATGCAGTCTCTTTTTACCTAAGTAATCCTAGGAGCTACTATTGTCAGAACAATCTTCCAGACTGGGCAAGGCCCCTGCTGGCCCAGATGGTGCCTTTGTGCTTTGTGCACAAGGCTGGACAAACCCAACTCAGCCCTGATTTCCACTTGCCTTCTGTACCAGCTAGACCTGTACAGACCTTACAGAGAGGCCCTGTTTCCTAAAATACCCCTTTGATCACACCATGAAGCTAGCTGCCAAACATCCCTAAGGGCTCCAGGATCTAGGGGAGTGCCTTCTACACTACTAACCTGGCAGCCAAGGCTGTCTAAATTACATTCTAACATATAAGGCAACTTAAAAAAAAAAATTTTTTTATCGGATATATGCATATGTATAACTGATTCACTTTGCTGTATACCTCAAACTAACACAACATTGTAAATCAACTATACTCCAATAAAAATAAGCCAACTTTGATCGCACACTTGCACTTTAGAGGTCTGTAACCTGCCTCAAACCACGTTGCGACCACGTGGCTACCCACTCAGCTGGGAACCCGCAGGTAGTGAAACTTAGATCCTTTTTTTTCAGCCTCGTTTCCCATGACTGGGCCAGGCGCTCGGCGTGCTGCAGCCGAATAGCAAGGCCTGCTCCGTCCTGTTCTGCATCCCCCATTTTGCTCGCCTGCCTCTGGGCTCTCGGGGGGGTGGGGGTGGGGGGCGACTTTCTGGTCTTGGCTAAATCCTTGTGATTTTTCGAGGCCTGTATCGTTTTCTACCTCGCCCGCCTGCCGGGCAAAGACCTTCCCAGGTGACCCCAGCCCGCACAATCTCTATCCCAATCCTCACGCCCCCCCTTCTAGGTCATTGTCTTCCCGAATGTGCCTCCTTCTGGCAAGAAGCAACGTGCAGCCTAGGGCCTCCCTTGCGCTGCGGTTCTGTTTTTCAGTTTCCGGACGAGGTGCTGGCTCGGAGAGTGCAGGGTTCGGGCACATGCTCCACGGGCCTCAGCGAACCCTGTGGAGCCCAGAGGGTGGCTCTGCAGCCCTGGGCATGGTGTCCTGTGGTGTCCCGCCCTAACATCCCCACTCCCCCCACCCCCGAACCCCCGCCCCCGCGCGCTCCTGCGCCGGCAGGTTGATGAAAGCAAGGGAAAGGAGGAAGGATGGAAACCCACACACCCATCTAACTGACACTTCACGGGGCGCTCCCGGCGATCCGGCCCGCCAGGCCCTGGGGCGAACCGCCGCTGGGGGGGCGCGCGCTACTCACAGCAGAGGATACTCCAGCAGGGCCTGGCGCGCGCCGCTGGCCGGCAGGGGCAATCCAACAGAGGCCCCGGAGGCCCCAGCCTTCCTCTGCCGGCTGCCCCATCGCTGCATGGAGACGCCCCTGGGAGAGTCGCGCACGTCTCAGAGGGCTCAGCCTCCTCGTCAGCCTGCAAGGGAAAGCCAGGAGGCCCTGAGCATCACCCCCAGGGGCCCCTCTTCCAGGCGAGGCACACTAGGTGCCGGAAACCAGCCAAATGTCCCTGGCCAAAGGCCGCCAAACCTCACTGCCGCAGCGTTCCTGTACTGCCTCACTTATCCGCACAACATTCCATCGAGTAGTTGATCCAAAACCGGCATCAGTGGCCTAGGGCATGGCAGGCACCTGTGCCTCGGTGGGTTTGTTTGTAAGTACTCCAACTTCCTAAGTATTAGAATAAGAATTGGTTTCCCATTATGAAGCTATCATTTCCAATCATAGAGCCTTAGAGCTGGAAAGCAGCGGTCACCTGGTCCCCCCAGCTGGTTTACAGGGGAATAAACTGACTTCAATCATGGCTGGGGCTTCCCTGGTGGCACAGTGGTTGAGAATCTGCCTGCTAATGCAGGGGACACGGGTTCGAGCCCTGGTCTGGGAAGATCCCACATGCCGCGGAGCAACTAGGCCCGTGAGCCACAACTACTGAGCCTGCGCGTCTGGAGGCTGTGCTCCGCAACAAGAGAGGCCGCAAGAGTGAGAGGCCCGTGCACCGCGATGAAGAGTGGCCCCCGCTTGCCACAACTAGAGAAAGCCCTCGCACAGAATCGAAGACCCAACACAGCAAAAATAAATTAATTAATTAATAAACTCCTACCCCCAACGTCTTCTAAAAAAAAAAAAAAAAAAAAAAACATGGCTCTATGTGGGAAATGCAAAATGGTATCGCCACTTGGGAAGACAGTGGGGCAGTTTCTTGCAAAACCAAACACACTCTTACCATCTGATCCAGCAACTATGCTCCTTGGTTTTTCCCTAAATATTCTTGGAATTTACTCATACCCACATTTGGTATGAGTTGAAAACATGTCCACACAAGAACGCACACATGGATGTTTATAGCAGCTTTACTCACAATTGCAAAAACTCGGAAGCTATCAAGATGTTCTTCATAGGTGAATGGATAAATAAACTACGTATACCCAGGCAATAAAATAGTATTCAGCACTATAGACAAGCTAGCAAATCATGAAGACATGGAGGGGCCTTAACAAGAGCATATGACTAAGTGAAAGAAGCCAAACTGAAAAGGCTACATACTGTACGATTGCAACTCCACGGCATTCTGGAAAAAGCACAACTGTGGAGACAATAAAAAGATCAGTGTTACGGGGGTAGGGAGGTGGGAGGGATGAACAGGCAGAGCAGAGTGGACTTTTTAGGACGGTGAAATACACTGCATGATACTCTAGATACATGTCATTATACATTTCTTCAAACCCACAGAATGTACACCACCAAGAGTGAACCTATGTAAACGAACCCACACCAATGTAAACTACGGACTTTGAGTGATAATGATGTCAGTGTAGGCTCATGGATGGTAACAAATGTACCGCTCTGGTGTGGGACGCTGATAGTGGGAGAGGCTAGGCATGTGTGGGGTTAGGGAGTATATAGGAAACTGTACTTTCCACTCTTTCTTGCTGTGACCCTAAAACTGCTCTAAGAAATAAAGTCTACTTTTTACAAAATGGTAAACACAAAGTTTGTCTTTTTAAAAGAAAAATAAACTCCATGTACTCTCAAAGCATTAAAATTCTTATTCTCCAAACATTGTAACTTTACAATTTGTAAATGCCACTTATGACAAGAAAAATTATTTAGACATGTCAACACCTACACTTAAGAGAAAAATTGCTATATGTCTGATGTGGACAGCAATTCAAATTCGATTTCAGTGTAAAAAGCGGTTTTTTCATGGTTACAGTCATGCTTTAAAAAAAGAAAGAACACAGATATACTATGCACCCACTCAAAGATAATGATTCAAAAGATCACCTGAGTACACCTGTAACTTACATAATATTGTACATCAACTCTACCTCAATAAAAAAATTTTTTTAAATGTTGTAAGATCACCTGACCATCATTTTATCACTTTGTCAAGGTAAAGACTGGATAAAAGCAAGAATCAATGGGTGCTGGACTTCCTTGGTGGTGCAGTGGTTAAGAATCCGCCTGCCAATGAAGGACACGGGTTCGATCCCTAGTCCGGGAAGATCCCACATGCCGCGGAGCAACTAAGCCCGTGCGCCACAACTACTGAGCCCGCGCGCAGCAACTCCTGAAGCCCACGAGCCCTAGGGCCTGTGCTCTGCAACAAGAGAAGCCACTGCACTGCAACGAAGAGTAGCCCCCGCTCGCCGCAACTAGAGAAAGTCCGTATGCAGCCACGAAGACCCAACTCGGCCGTAAATAAATAAATAAATAAATAAGAATCAATGGGTGCTAAATGGGGGAGGGGGGGAGTTGGGCTGGATACTTACATGCCTAATAGTCGAAAGGGTGGTGAAATCGGACAACAGCTCAACATCAACCTATGAGGGACAGATGGACATTGTGTACAATACCTTGAGAAGGAAACAATGTCATCTGCGGCTAAGAATGCACAACCTAAATTCAATTAGGAGAAAACAAACACAAAATAAGGAATGTGGTAGAAATGGGAAGAGAACTATATGCTTTGAACATGCCAATATCTAAAAGACAAAGGTTATACAGGTGTTCCAGATTAAAAGAGGCTAAACAGATTATGACATAATACCTGACCTGAGGATGGATCTTGCAATGCAAGGGGAGAATGCTAAAAAGGACCTTATTAGATAACTGACAAGATTGAAAAAAGAATGGTAGATTATAAAATAAGTATTGTGATAATGTAACTATCTGACATTGATAACGGTACTATGATTACGAAAGGAAATATCTCTATTCTTAGGAAATACACACTGAAGCATTTAAGAGTGAAGGACCATGAGGTACATAACCTTTCCTCAGATGATTCAGAAAGCTCCACATCTCATGCCTACATAAGACATAACAGGAACCTGTATGTTGGTTTTTTATTTTGTTTTGTTTTCCAACATAGAGCGAGAGAGTAAATAATGAAGCAAATGAGGCAAATGTTAAGTGAATCTAGGTGAAGAGTACATGACGGGCCCTGTACCATTTTTATTTTTGCTAAGTTATTCTTTTAAACAATCAATCAGAAGAATGAACAAGTGCAGATGACTAATGAAAATATAGAGAACAACAAAAATGGAGACGGTAATGATTCACCCTACCTGATTTTAGTGGCTCTTTGCCTCACATTATATACCATAAAACAAATTTTTATCAATGAATTAAATAACAGAAAAACTCTTCCCCTACCCCCCAAAGAAGAGACAGAATTCAGGTAGAAAGGAATAAGATTAAAGACCAGAAGTTCTAGAGACAGACTGGTGTTTAAATTTCAGCTGCACCACCTACTAGCACTGGGCCCTTGGGCACATCTCTTGAAGTTTCTGTTCTCAGTGCCCTCACCTATAACATAGGTCCCCTCCACTACTAGCAAAGGCTAGTTAGGAGGGTAAAACATCAGCAGGCAGTCTAGAATAAAAATAAAACAAAAGCCATTAGAATGGCTTTTTTTTTTTTTTTGGCTTCACTGTTTTCCTCAGAACAGAAATACTTCCTTTTAATTACTTTTTACCAATTCCAACAGTGATCTATATGAATTGTAGCAGATTTAAAAATACAGAAAATTGGGACTAACATCCATAAAGACTATATCCAGTGATAATGGCTATTAATATCTGTATTTTCTTCTGGATAAATTATCTAATGGCCTTCAAAACTATGACATACTGGTTGCATAATTTCTTTTTATGTCCCCTTGTTTTTAGACAATTTATGTTGGTCCAGTTTTTCATTATCACACTCACATGTATAAAGTCATTGTCCAAACCCGGGAAGGAGTTTTTGAACAGAAGAGGGCAGTCTTGAGCAGCCTTCCGCTCTCCAGACCTGGCAGCCTTGAGACACTCCTAGACCTTCAGCACCACAAGACGCTGCAGAAACCCATCGATACATAAAGTTTAGGTGCTCTTTCAAGTTCTGCGAAGTCATATCACACCTGTTTTTACCTCTTCGACTCCCAGCATAAACACTTCAAGAGGGGAAATGGGCATTCTGAGTTAGCCCCCTATCTGCTCTCTTCCTTATTTGCACCCAGATCTAGATCCTTTTCCCCGATTTTGGACCAAGTTAAGGTCACACGTAGATGAGCCCTACTTTCTGTCTGGAACTCCATACCTCCCCTCCCCTGCTTTCCCAGCCCAACTGTACACAGTACAGCGAAATCACCCCACATTTCCCAGGTTCCGGTTGAAGGCAGAGAGTCCCAGACCATCATCCATCCCACCCACGTTCCAGTTTGTGGTTAGCAGAAAGCTCTGTAAAGGTGTTTCTATGAGCTGTCTGCATGCAGGTTCTAAGTGAGTTCAAAGATCTTAGCTTGGTGGGCAAACAAGGAGGCTGTTAAACGCGTAAAAGAACAGCTAAATAAATATCAGTGTAAAAATGTAACAATACAGCTTATAGTCCATGAAATTATAATTAATTTATCAAAAAGAAAAAAGAAGAACAGCCAAAAAATGTGGGGTGGGGCTTCCCTGGTGGCGCAGTGGTTGGGAGTCCGCCTGCAGATGCAGGGGACACGGGTTCCTGCCCCGGTGCAGGAAGATCCCACATGCCGCGGAGCGGCTGGGCCTGTGGGCCATGGCCGCTGGGCCTGCGCGTCCGGAGCCTGTGCTCCGGCAACGCGAGAGGCCACAACAGTGAGAGGCCCGCGTACCGCAAAAAACACGTTCTCGCCAGGCATCAAAGAGGGCCAAAAGTTTGGGAGAGGGAGTCGGTCAATGTGTCAACTGGGAAAGCTCTAGGAGGCGGAACCAGCAAATGCTTCATCTCCATGCAGTCCTGCTCGTCACTGGTCCTCTCCCCACCCCGCAGACACTTCAAAGGGCGAGAAAATACTACAGTTCTTGCAAAAGGACCCCCACACTCATCGGCAGCACCCTAAGCATAGTCTTACCTGGACATGTGATGTGTGTCAACATGGTTTTCCACTAAAACCGTTAGTGGCATCAACATCATAAGTCTTGCTTCGTAAATAAACATCAACGTAGAAATCAAGTATTTCTAGTCCCCTTTTGTGGGAGGAGATTCTAGATTCTTTGTGAGTGTTACTATGTTGGAAACATTACTTGGGAAAGAAAAAGATGATTTAAAAATGACATAGGAAGCGCTTTCACTCGCTTAATTTTCTGCATATGCCCCAGAAGGAGCCTCTTAAGGGTGGACATACAGCTTTATAGATGCAGAAAAGATAAAGGCGAGTGACGGGTGAAGTGATGGTGCACCTTCTGAAGTTTTATCAAAGACTTTGAATAAGCTTTTTGTTTGTCCTTATGTTTTTCTAAGACAAATGAAAGGTCTCCTTTTCTTTTCTTTTTTAGCCACACTGCGCCGCTGTGGTATCTTAGTTCCCCAACCAGGGATCGAACCCTGGCCCCCGGCAGTGGAAGTGCGGAGTCTTAACCACTGGACCGCCAGGGAAGTCCCGAAAGGTCTCCTTAAAGAAAAAAGTGTGGAAAGTGAAACGGAGAAGAAAAATGACAGCTGGTAGTACATACTTTCTGCCCCTATATTTTTGCTTTTAAAAGTATAAACTATCCTCAGGTACTACATAATAGGAAAACTCATAGCATATCTGTAATAGTAATAACCTAGGAGTTGTTTAATATTTTGAACAGCTTAACAAGCCCTTCCAAGGCCAAAAAGAACCTACAGAACATTAGTCAAGTCAAATAAATGTGAAAATATACGAATAGTTATATCTTCAGTAATGTCGAAAGAAACCAAAACTTGAAAGCATTTCGTGGACAGAAATTCCACTTTGGAAGAGAATTGTCAAAGCTTTTCCTTTTTCGGTGTTATCGTCTACTAAACTATGCTTATCTGCAGATAAATGTCCAGTCAATCCCAATTTATAAAATCAAGTACAAGAGATCTATGAGTATGGGCGAATATACATTTTCCCTGTGAACAATTTCATATTCCTCCACCTTCCAAGTCTCAAAGGGTCCATGATCACAAGAGGTTAAAGGTCCTGTACTGAACCCTGCTTCCCGTGCAGACACCCTGCTCCCAAGCTCCACAAAATGCAACAACCATTTGTGGGTCCAAAAGCTGCAAGATCCGCATTCCTTTCTCACTCTTCCAAATATTCAGAGATTAAGAGATAAAAGTATGACTTGTTTTCTTTACTTTAGATGTTTAAAAGAAAAAAAAAACCTTTAAGGAATATGTCATATTATAGATTACAAAATGTTAATGTTTTTATCCAAACTTAGGTATATTTGTCAGATAAAAAGTGCAATATTGTAAACAGCTGTAACACTGATTTTTTTTTTCGGTTTAGTATAACCCATGCTCTCCGCTCCCCATGCAAATTGGGGCTGCTTGCTGTGACATCTGGAACTGGTTAACTTTCCCCCATGATTTGCAGCATTGCCCTGAAATTTTTCCAGGAATTCTCCACATTCTAAATCCATCTCTATATCTTACACACCCAACCAACTATTCTCATTCTAATGCTGATCAACCACGAAACCTCCAAGGGGAGATGTGTAACTGGGGTTGAAACTCAGAGAAGCAAAACCCCACACAGGAGCATACAGGTGATGCTCATCATCGCCCCTGGCTTTGATAGTGACGTCCCGTGGTCCCTTATACACCTGGGCAGGCATGTAAAAATGTGGGCACCACGAAATCAAATCAGCATCCGTTACACAATGAGAAAGAGGTCCTTTACAAGCTATTCTACAGCTGTGCTTTTTTTTTTTTTTTTTTTGGCGGTATGCGGGCCTCTCACTGTTGTGGCCTCTCCCGTTGCGGAGCACAGGCTCTGGACGCGCAGGCTCAGCGGCCTTGGCTCATGGGCCCAGCTGCTCAGCGGCAGGTGGGATCTTCCCAGACCGGGGCACGGACCCGTGTCCCCTGCATCGGCCGGCGGACTCAACCACTGCGCCACCAGGGAAGCCCACAGCTGTGCTTCTTAGTAGCTGTGGAACACAGAGAAACTTAGTTTTCATGTTAAAAAGGGGGTTAAAAGACCACTTTTTGCAGGATTTTTGTGGGAAATCATGATAATGGCCACCTCAGAGTGGGCACTCGGTACACAGCAGTTACTGGGCCAGAGTTGTGAGGGTATTAATTTCAGGCTTCACAAATCCCTTGATGACCAATCTGCCTGCACGGCAGAGAGAAGCAGCCATGTGGGGGGGGGGGGAGATTTTTTTAATCTTGTAAAGTGATTTGCATAAAGAAGTGCATTATCAATCATCTAGAACTTTTGTGAATATTGGAGGATTCTTTCTTCCCAGTTTACTTTAGAGATAAAGAATACTGTTGCCCTAATTCCTCGTGATAACTCTATATTTTGTCTCAATACTGTGTGTGAGTTAGGGAAAACAGGAAAGATATTTTCCTAATTCAAAAAGGTGGTTTTTTTTGTTTTTTTGCTGGCATGCCACCGATACATGGGTGGGGAGGGGATACCTCTTTCATCATCGTGTCCAATTACTTATTTTCTAGTTCTTAAACTAAGCTACAGCTAACACGATGTGAGGGAAAGACTTCAGGAAAGGCAACAGAATGTGATGTGAATAATCAATCATCTCCTACTTGAAGGTCTGCTGTATTCACTTCAGGGGGTTGTGCGCACAAGGTCTGAGGAGGGGAGAATAATGGTATTAGGTGACAGCTTTCCCCTGCTTCACAAAATGAAAACTCATTCCTAAGCAGTTCTACAAAAATGTCATCAGTCCTGCTCCCTTCCTATTAATTGTGAAACTGAAACACATTCTCACATAAGGCAGTCCTACTAAAGCAGCCGAGAATAACTTTCTCCTATATTATTTATTTTTTAAAATATTTTTATTTATTTATTTAGGCTACGCTGGATCTTAGTTGCTGCATGCGGGATCTTTAGTTGTGGCATGCAGGCTCTTAGCTGCAGCATGGGGGGGATCTAGTTCCCCGACCAGGGATGGAACCCAGGCCCCCTGCATTGGCAGCGAGGGGTTCTAACCACTGAACCGTCAGGGAAGTCCCTCTCCTACATTATTTAAATGAGCAATCCTGAAGTTACAAAAAACCTTTGCTATTCAACTAATCCTGAATGCCAATATTAAAAGCCTTCATTGCTTTTCAAGATTCTGACCAGTTATTTAAAGACTATTGATTGTAAATCTTCCTCATCAGAATAACTTGCAGAGGAAAAAAGAAAAAGACGGTTGAAACTCCTTTTTAATTTTTACTTCTTCCATTATGAAATGTTTATTTGCTATAAACCTTTTGGAGTTCAAGATTTTCTGCACACTTTCTTTTTACCACATCCTTCATATCAACATTGTAATAAAACTCAGAAAGCAATTGATCCAATTATTTAAAGCTGCCTTAAAAATTAGACAGCCCTTGCAACTCTTTCCATTCATTTAGCATCCCATTAGGATTACGTGAACCAATTTTTTTTTTTTTTAACATCTTTATTGGGGTATAATTGCTTTACAATGGTGTGTTAGTTTCTGCTTTATAACAGAGTGAGTCAGTTATACATATATATATGTTCCCATATCTCTTCCCTCTTTGTCTCCCTCCCTCCCACCCTCCCTATCCCACCCCTCCAGACAGCCACAAAGAACCGAGCCGGTTTCCCTGTGCCATGCGGCTGCTTCCCACTGGCTATCTACCTTACGTTTGTTAGTATATATATGTCCATGTCTCTCTCTCGCCCTAACACACCTCACCCTTCCCCCTCCCCATATCCTCAAGTCTGTTCTCCAGTAGGTCTCTGTCTTTATTCCTGTTTTACCCCTAGGTTCTTCATAACATTTTTTTTTTCTTAAATTCCATATATATGTGTTAGCATACGGTATTTGTCCTTCTCTTTCTGACTTACTTCACTCTGTATGACAGACTCTAGATCTATCCACCTCATTACAAATAGCTCAATTTCGTTTCTTTTTATGGCTGAGTAATATTCCATTGTATATATGTGCCACATCTTCTTTATCCATTCATCCGACGGCGGGCACTTAGGTTGTTTCCATCTCCGGGCTATTGTAAATAGAGCTGCAATGAACATTTTGGTACATGACTCTTTCTGAATTCTGGTTTCCTCAGGGTATATACCTAGTAGTGGGATTGCTGGGTCATATGGTAGTTCTATTTGTAGTTTTTTAAGGAACCTCCATACTGTTCTCCATAGTGGCTGAACCAATTCACATTCCCACCAGCAGTGCAAGAGTGTTCCCTTTTCTCCACACCCTCTCCAGCATTTATTGTTTCTAGATTTTTTGATGATGGCCATTCTGACTGGTGTGAGATGATATCTCATTGTAGTTTTGATTTGCATTTCTCTAATGATTAATGATGTTGAGCATTGTTTCATGTGTTTGTTTTAAAGCCCCCAAGTATCCCAAGTTCGTTAACTCAACTTCTGCTTAAAAAGGACCACCTTCCTTTCCCATAAGAAACTGAGCACGTGCTAAACTCATCAAATAGTGAATATAATAAAGATCATACTGTACACAAAAAGCACCTGGAAAAAGTCATGATCATAGAAGCCCCACCCCCAGCTGTGACACCACACAAACCACACTCCCAGGCAGGCTATCTCAGGGTTGAGCATTTATATATCTCATTCACAGAAAAATTAGTGATCTGGGAAAAAAATGAATTTTGTGATTTTAATTTTTAATTTTTGTGTAGTCTAATAATACTTTCTAGGTATCATGTAAATTTTCACGCTACATACAGGGTAGAAAGGCAAGTTGAGTTAACTTGGGGAAGGAATTTTAAGGAAATTTCAAAGTAAACAAGCTCATCTATAGGAAGTGAGAGATACGGAGAAAAAGTTTAAGTCCTAGAAATTCTATACTGCCCTTTTAAGAAAACATGTATTTGGAGAACAAAGATCTCAAATATTTAGAAAAGAGCTGGTCTTATAAACGTAAATTAGCAAATGGAGTTGAACTTTGATGGGGGCAAAAGGCAGAAAGGAGGAGAAAACAGGCAGGTTCCTAAGGATTCAGGCTACAGTACATCAGCATGAGAAGATCGTATGGCAAGCAAGAGGGGCTCTGAGTACGTTCCACAAGTTTGGTGTCTGTAATTTATTTGTTGGAGGTAGGTATTAAATATTATCATTCACACTCAACAGCCAGATTTCTAGAAAGCAAGCCTAAGAAACATACATCTTTATTATTCACTGCCCAAATACTGTTGCCTGTTAGTCACCAATTTTACAGTAACTATGGCTTTATGAGAACCACCACACAGGCCTTTCTCACCTTCTGAGATGGGCCACACTCTGTCCTGTGGAGTGTATTTCCCTCTAAATAAATCCGCTTCTTCCCTATCACTTTGTCTCTCACTGAATTCTTTCTGCGATGAGACATCAAGAACCTGAGCTTCATTAAGTCCTGAGACCAGACAAGACTCCAGCCTCCAGGACTTTCCCTGAGTTCCAAAGGGTGGATTCGAACAGTTGCTAATCAGAGCAGCCAAGAAACCATCTGAGGCCAGATTGAAGGAACCAGAGAAGGTCCTCTAGATTAGGAAACCAACCATCTGAGACCCTGCACACACCCTCATCTTGTCAGCAACCCCGCTCGTGAATTATCCTTATAAAGCTCCTCATTAAATTCTGTCCCGGGTTGGGACACAGTTTTTCAAGGCAAGACCTGATGTGTCCCCTTTTGCCTACCAAAGCAATAAAGCTATCCCTTTCTACTCCCCCCCACCAAAAAAAACCCCACCACACAAACCAGAGGTAACATTTTCATCCCCTAAATGGCCAAGTGTACCTTCATTGCCAGTTCCTAATAAGCAGGTCAAAATGTCAAATACTGCAACTCCTCAACAACAGGAATTTACCTTTTTTTAATGACTATAGCAAGCAACTAGGCTTTCACAACCTATTTTCAAATTCATCCCAATCTAACATGCATCTGTTGGGGTGGGGTTGTCGTTCCCCTCCACCAGGGGAAGAGGTGCAACCCCTCACAAAATGCATTCCAGGTCTCCCCTGGGCCCGGGTCAGGAAGATTCCTGCAGAGGCAAAAAGAAAACGTTGGGTTTGCTTGGTGCCTGCTGAGCCAGAAAGAGAATGATGATCTTCTGATCAAAAAGTCAGCACAGTGAGAGCGTTAAACGCCCATCAGGATGTCCAGCCGCTGCCCTGCGGCCCCCGACCCGCCCATGTCCAAATGCAGGTTCCTCCACCTGCCACGGAGGCAGGACACAGCTGACCCGGCTTCCGCCTTACCTGTGATGGTGATGATCCCCAGCATCTCGGACGGCGCACTCCGAGCGG
>NW_006786377.1:2424355-2441679 GCF_000442215.2 Lipotes vexillifer
TGGGGCCGCACGGGGTCTTGCCGGCGCCCCTCCCCCGCCCCGGGCAGTCTACGCTGTGATCCGCAAGAACGAAGCGCCAGGCCACCTTCGGAAGATCAGGGAGAGCCAGAGGTGCCTGCGGAGCTGCAGCCAGAAGCGGACTGAGGCTGCATTTCCCTGGCTAATTATGCGAGGACTCACCCACCCATCCGGGCCGGCAGGCTGGGGGCCCAGGGCTGGCCCGCCCTCCCTGCGCTCCGAGACTGGGCTCGGCGCTGTCTAGTCATGTGTTTCGCTTTAAAGGCGAGGAGCCCTCCCTGTAGCTGGCCTCTGTTCGTGGTCAGTAAGGCTCTGCAGAGAGACCCAGGGAGGGTTTCCGAGTTGCTGGGATGAATAAGCCCAGAGTCAGCGGCACTTTATCTAAACCGTTACTTCATTTCTGGCACCGATTTACTTGTCTCTTAGCTCTTAATATTACTTAAATGAAATAACCACACAGACATTAAATCCCACTGCCATTAAAAAAAAAGACTGTGTTCCGTACCCGTATGTTTGTTTAGAGGCTGATGAGGTGCAAAAATGCTGTTTCCTTTTTAGTACCTATAGCTTTTTATATTTTCACCACCTGCTTCTCACACAGGCACACACACTGCGCTGCTATGGGGTCAGCAGCCCTCAGCTGTCCTGTTTCCTGAACTCTCTGAGAAGGGCTGTTACAAGGCGAACATGTGTCTTCAACACTTGGCCCAGGCAACGTTTTTTTTTTTTTTTCGGTACGCGGGCCTCTCACTGCTGTGGCCTCTCCCGTTGCGGAGCACAGGCTCCAGACGCGCAGGCTCAGTGGCCATGGCTCACGGGCCCAGCCGCTCCGTGGCATGTGGGATCTTCCCGGACCGGGGCAGGAACCCGCGTCCTCTGCATCAGCAGGCGGACTCTCAACCACTGCGCCACCAGGGAAGCCCCAGGAAACATTTTCAAAGTCCAAATACATGAGCATTAAGTCTGTTCCCCGCCCCTCCCCGCCCCCTGCCAAGCCATGGTAGAAGTTAGTTAAACTTTCAGATCAAACTATGCCGTATTCCAATTTAGAGACACTATGGCATCTCTAACATACAGGCACACAGCATGAAAATCAGTCAGAGCCGACATTTAAAGTTCAGAAATTTTCAAGCAGCCCTAAATTTGTAAAATCTTTTTTTCAGTGAAACTTCAGATTTGTTCTATATAAAGACACAGGATAAGTGATAAGTTGGGGGGGGGGTGTTTTTACGATTTTGACACACTATTTCCTGGGTTTGTTTCTTTTTTCATCCTTTTTTCTTTATCTCTTCATGCCTTGCTTGTCTGACCCCATTAGCACAGGCTCTCCCCCTAAGTAAACAAAAGAAAGGTTTACTATTGCTTTTTTTCTTCAGGCAGTGAAGATTCATCATTGCTCGGAGGCAGGGAGGAAGGTGGGGGGCTTGGAGTGGACCAGAGTGGGCACAGGAAAGAGGAGGGGGGGAGGGGAACAGAATTATCAAGAAAGGCTAGTAAGGGCTTCCCTGGTGGCGCAATGGTTAGGAATCCGCCTGCCAATGCAGGGGACACGGGTTCAAGCCCTGGTCCGGGAAGACCCCACATGCCGTGGAGCAACTAAGCCCGTGCGCCACAACTACTGAGCCTGCACTCTAGAACCCGCGAGCCACAATGATCCCACGTGCCACAACTACTGAAGCCCATGTGCCTAGAGCCCATGCTCCGCAACAAGAGAAGCCACCGCAATGAGAAGCCTGTACACCGCAACGAAGAGTGGTCCCCATTTGCTGCAACTAGAAAAGGCCCGCGTGCAGCAATGAAGACCCAACGCGGCCAAGAATTAAAAAAAGAAAAGAAAATGCTAATGAGGACAGACGTGTTGGCTGGCATGGCACGTAGTTGCTCCCTCTGGCCACCAGGGGGCGCTACGCACCCTATCAGGCCCACACCGAGCAAGGTTAAGGCGGCACCGTTTCTGGCAACCAGACCTTGTTACAGAAATCAGTTCAGCCTCCACAGATTGGATTTCCCTCGTGTTCCGGCGAACACCCAGCCTGGCCATACGTCCAAGTGGGAACAGGGGGTGATGCGCCTTGTCCTGAGGCCTGGGAGCTGATTCCCAGAGTGAGCCACTTAGCAGTTTCCTAACCTTTATCTTCCCTAGCTGAAACGTTGCTGGTGTTAATGGTCCCTGGGCAGTCCATAGAGTTAAGGGGTCCGGGCAGCTCCACATTCCTCTCTCCGCCACCCCACCCCCAACCCTCGAGAGTCCTAGCTGTGCAAATCATGGATAAAGGCAACCCTGAAGGCTGCATTTAATGTAGACCACTCTACATTAAATGAGTGGTCTACAGCCTTCCCAAGCATGTGTATCGGCCTGGGCCACCTCCGGGATCTGACCTCCCAGCTCTGCATCATTTCTCAGCACCAGCAGTTGGGGACCACAGATGGCTATCATCCGGCGCCGCCTGAAATACACATATTCAAGTTCTGGGTGCATCTGTTGATTCTCCCCTTGCTTGGCTGTGCCACCAGCTCCTTTCCTTTCTAAAAAGTCCAAATTCTAACAATAGGACAGGCATCAGCTGTTTGCCTGAGCTGAATGGAAGAAACATCACTAGTTACAAATGCAAGGTCCAGGGCTTCCCTGGTGGCGCGGTGGTTAAGAATCTGCCTGCCAATGCAGGGGACATGAGTTTGAGCCCTGGTCCCGGAAGATCACACGTGCCGCGGAGCAACTAAGCCCATGCGCCACAACTACTGAGCCTGCGTGCCCAGAGCCTGTGAGCCACAACTACTGAAGCCCACACACCTAGAGCCCATGCTCCGCAACAAGAGAAGCCACTGCAATGAGAAGCCCGTGCACCGCAGTGAAGAGTAGCCCCCGTTCGCCGCAACTAGAGAAAGCCTGTGTGCAGCAACTAAGACCCAACGCAGCCAAAATTAAATAAATAAAAAATAAAATTAATAAACAACAACATTTAAAAAGGTAAATGTATCGCTATTCAGCTTTCGTGCATAAACTTTCTGTTTCTTTTCAAGACACTGGTGAAGACAGCGGCACAGCCCGTTTGATAATCTTTGAGTGGTGGTTTAAACCAGGAGGCAGAGCAAGGGATCATGTGGCAAGTTGTTGCCTCTCTTAGCAGACAGTCCTCCTTTGACCTCCATCCACCTTGAAGAGTAATCAAGGACAGGGCTTGTGGCAGGCTGCCCGATAAGCCGCTGTGTGTCTTGGATTTACAAAGAAAGGTCATCAATCAGGATAAAAGCTGGAGTAAAGATCAGACTTGAGGTCAGTGTACAATGCAGGCAACTTTCTCTGGTTACTACTTTCATTCCCTATTTGCTTGTTTTTGTTACATCAGAATTTTTAGAGGAAGACGTCATCACCCAAAGCAAAAATGATGGGAAAATGTTTACCAATATCATAAATAGGTGGATGACAAAAAACGTGTTTTCCCAAAACTGCATGGTTCATTCAACAAATATTTACCAAGTTCTTACTCCATGTAAATTATGCTAAGCCCCTAGGGATACAATTGGATACTGTCCTTGACCTCAGGGAGCTCAGTCTTGGGTGGTAGACGCACCAAAGGAAGAAGCAGGCACGCTCCAGTTTAATCCACCTCAGGTATCATCTCTGCTAGCCTCTGAAAGGATGGGGGATGTGAGGGGATAGCCCTACCTGAGGCCCAGAGGAAGGCAGTCCCACAGAGGGAACAGCATGCGGAAAGGCACGACGGAACACAACGTTTAGGGAATATAAGTGAGTTCTTTATAGCTACAGGCTCAGAGTCTACTTGGGGAAACCAGGAGAAGGGAGGGACAGAGGTGATAACTGGAAATGAGACAAGAAAGATTACATTGGAGGCCAGATTATGAAGGGCTTTGAATGACATCTCAAGAACTTTGTAACAAATAACCCAATTAAAAAATGGATCAGGAATTCCCCAGCACCTTCACTGCCGTGGCCTGGGTTCAATCCCTGGTCAGGGAACTAAGATCCCACAAGCTGTGCGGCGTGGCCAAAAAAAGAAAGGATGAAGGATCTGAGTTGACGTCCCTCTAAGGTAGATAACACAAATGACTGATGAGCATGTGAAAAAATGCTCAACATCCTGAGCCATTAGGGAAATGCAAATCAAACCCCACAATGAGATATCAATTCACCCTCACTAGGATGGCTGTAATCAAAAAGACAGACAATATAACAAAGAAAGGAGAAACTGGACCCTCATACATCGGTAGTGGGAATGTAAAAGGTGCAGCTGCTTTGGAAAACAGTCTGGCAATTCCTCAAAACGTTAAACGTAGATTTACCGTATGACCCAGCAATTCTACTCCTAGATATATACCCAAGAAAAGTGAAAACCTACGTCCACACAAAAACTTGTACAAGAATATCGGTAGCGGCATTATTTATAGCACGCATAAAAGCAGAAGCAACCCAAATGTCCATCAACTGATGCACGGGAAGAATAAAATCTGGTTTATCTTTCCAATGGAACATTATTCAGTAACAAAAAGAAATGAACTATTTATACATGTTATAACACGGAGAACCACTGAAAAAATATTGCTAAGTGAAAGAAGCTAGTCACAAAAGAGCACACAGTGTCATAGTATTTAATTCCATTAGGAACAGGCAAATCTATAAAGACATAAAGTGGAGTAGCGGTTACTCAGAACCAAAGAGTTGGAAAGACTGCTAACAGGTAAGGGGGTTCTTTACGAGGAAATGAAAATGTGCTAAAATTGATTGTGGTAATGGTGGTACAATTCTGTGAATATACTAAAAACCACTGACATGTATACTTTTTTTGGCTGCATTGGGTCTTCATTGAGGCATGCAGGCTTTTTCTAGTTGCGGCGAGCGGGGGTTACTCTTTGATGCGGTGCACAGGCTTCTCATTGTGGTGACTTCTCGTGCTGTGAAACATGGGCTCTAGGTGCGCAGACGTCAGTAGTTGTGACATGTGGGCTCAATAGTTGTAGCTTGCAGGCTCAGTAGTTGTGGCACACGGGCTTAGTTGCTCCGCAGCATGTGGGATCTTCCCGGACCGGGGCTTGAACCCGTGTCCCCTGCATTGGCAGGCGGATTCTTAACCACTGCGCCACGAGGGAAGTCCCAGACACTATACTTTAAATGGATCAATTGCATGGTATGTGAATATTTCATTAAAGCTGTTTTTTGTTTTGTTTTGTTTTGTTTTGTTTTGTTTTTGCGGTACGCGGGCCTCTCACTGTTGCGGCCTCTCCCGTTGCGGAGCACAGGCTCCGGACGCACAGGCTCTGCAGCCATGGCTCACAGGCCCAGCCACTCCGCGGCATGTGGGATCTTCCCGGACCGGGGCACGAACCCGTGTCACCTGCATCGGCAGGCGCACTCTCAACCACTGCGCCACCAGGGAAGCCCTAAAGCTGTTTTTTTAAGAAAAAAAAAAAAAAGAATTTTGTATGAGTTCTGGAGGCTGCAGGGAACCATTGGAGGTTTTAGAGCGGAGTTGGTGGCACAGAATTTGAACTGTGATTTAGAAAAAGTAACCAGGCAGTAATGACAAGGAGGAAGATGCTCTAGAAATAAAATTGATGGAAACCGTGGTGACCAAGGAGAGGAAAGAGTCAAAAGTTACATCACCCACTGTTGGATGCAGGAAGGCAGCAGCAGCCATGTGCATCTCTGAGATCATCGGAACGGTATGAGCCAGGTGAAGTCAAAGGTCTGGAACCCGGCGGAAGAGGAATCTGAAGAAGGGCTCTGAGAATGGACAGAGATTAGTGGCCATCAAGGAGAAAATGGCATCAGAAGCCCACAGTGGAGAGGATTAGGAGATGGAAATAGTGGAAACAGTCGGACACAACTCACAAAGTGGTGACTCAGGATGAGAGCTGAGGAAGCCTCGCAGTCAGGGGAGGCTGGACTAGTGGACAAAACGCTGCAATGAAGACAAGGACCAAGACACCAGGATTAGCACCGACACCATGTTCATTAACTTCTTCCACGGAGGCGTGAGTATTTAACCCAAAACTGAGCATCATCAGGAACTGTTGACTTGGACTCACACCAAATCCAGGCCCCGCCCATCACCCCATCCTTCCGTTTTCTTTTCACCCCAGTTTTACACTCGGAGGAAGATAAACCCAAACCCAGTGAGGTCACTTTTCCTCTGGCTGCAAAGGGCAGGTGAGATCTAAAGGAGCATCTATGCACTGTTACTCCTTTAAAATGCTTCAGAGATAATCTCAGGTTGAGTTAGAAGCTGCTGCAAACTAATAACCATGAGGAAGATGAATATATACAGTGAATTAAATGCATTGGGCAGGTTCTCCTGGGCTCAGTGTATTTTCAAGTCTCTGCTGCTCTGCTATGAACACAGACAAATACCAGCTAATTGGATTTTACAGTCCAGTTGAGTTGGACATGTTTGTGTAGACATGGTTATTTTGATTCAAAATTCTCAAGACAAATAATCTGACGACTAGCTCCTCAAAGGGACTATTGTAATACAATAGAAAAGCTAAGCGGGATTTACAAGTCACTTAAGATAATTTATCCAAAAAAAAGAAAAAAGAAAAAAAAAAAACAGTCAAGGGGAAAATTATTTAAAAACTCAATCCAAGTAATAAAAGTGATGCAGAATAAATTTATTTCTCCTCTTATTGAGTTCACATGTTTCTATATTTTTTGCTTTGGCAATTCTGCTTTGATTAGCTATACCAAATGAAAGTATAGATTTATGTATGAAAATTTAACCGCTTGGGGCATATAATATTTAAAGAACCTAAGTGTCCCAATACTAGGAAAATAGTACATATAACTCTTCAGTGGACTCTCTGGCAAAACAACATGTTTGAAGCAGTTAATGACAAGGAGAAATGCTTACATTGATATAGAAAGCCACATACCTCTTTGTTCAGTATACGAACTAGATATTCAATATAATCTTTGCTTTCTAAAATGCATATATATCTGCACACAAGTGAGGGTGAGGAAAAAAAGAGCCCAGAAAGAAGACTAACAAAAGCCAAGCACAGTGGAATTATGGGCAATTTCTGCCCTGATATTTTCCTACACTTTACACATCTTTTACAACAACCTCTGTTACTTTCACGGTCAGAATGCAGGCACATTTAACATCCAGCTTGGGGTTGCATGGGGTGGTCCAGCACTGCTGGACTTTGAACCTTAGAGCAATACCTCCGATTTTCCATTAAAAATGCAAGGCAGTCTAAACCGTGATCAACTCCCAATCATGGAATATATAAATTAGCAAGCAGATTAAAGTCAAAGTGTGATCTTTTAAAAATTAGGAAATAAGCAAAAAGATGTTTCACTACCAAATTTGGTCAAGTATCTGCATAGATTTCAAATTCTTTCCTGAGTGCTTTGTGTTCAACTCTTCTATTCCTCTTAGAAGTCTGAACTCTCATCTTCAGTTTAGTCTAAAGAAGATTCCAAAGTGTTGAGAAACTAGTTGTAGTTCTTGTTCTTCTGATAGCAATGTGGCCGGGGTAAAATATTCTTTTAAATCTCTGGGCTCTGGGCTTCAACTGACGGGGGAATAAATACACCACCCATGCTAATGTTATTCTGAGGTGCAAATAAAGGTTAGCCTCAGCACTACTGAGTGTATTCTAAAAGCATAATAAATGTTAGCTATTGTGCTTACTTTAAACTATACATCCTCCCATGGGGTAAAAATTAGTTCATGGTTCATCTACTCTTTATATATGAAGCACAGATTTTATATATATATATAAATATATATATGTGTGTGTGTGTATGTGCGTGTATATGTATATAAATACATACATACATATTTAGATAGATATAGATATTACATAAACTGATATACAGTATATCTCTTCTATTAAAATTTTAGGTGGGGGGTGGGGACCATTAGGGAAAAAAATGTCTGAAAAGACTCAGTGGGGCAGGGCAGCGGTAACGAAAAGAAGGTTGAGAAATACTGCTTTAAATATAGTTAAGCCTCATTTTTAAAAGTCCTTTGAAAAATACTTCTATAAAAAGCAAGAATACCCTTTATCATCAATTTCTCAGAAATGCATCCTAATAAGAGAAGCATCATCTTGCACTAAAAGTAATTAACCTGATGCTCCCTCTCGATTTTTCAGAAGAGAATGAGACAGTCTTTGATTTGCCTGAAGCCTTTCTCAAAAGGAGTGGGAGTGAGGGGCCAGCTGAAGGTTCACACTGGGAAGAAATAATGATAATTACCTACCCAAGACACACTGACATTCCACAGTTGCCCATCTGAATTGTGATGTGAGCCAGTCAGCAAGCCACATGCAAGACTTTAAATTTTCTTTCTTTTTTTGGGCGCCCAGCATGACTTGCAGGATCTTAGTTGCCTCCCGGGCAGTGAAAGCGCCAAGTCCTAACCACTGGACTGCCAGGGAATTCCCGACTTTAAATTTTCCGGTAGTCACATTAAAAAGAATAAAAATAAACACTTGAGGTTAATTTTAATATATTTTATCAAACCCAGTATGTCCGGTTACGTCAATAGGTACTCAATAAGAAAAATTATTAGGGAAATATTTTACATTCCTTTTTTGTACTATTTCACATGTAGAACACATCTCAAATAGGATCAGCCACATTCCAAGGGTTCAACAGCCACATATGGCCAGAGCACAACTTCTAAAACTACAAAAATAACTGAACATCCCTCCTTTATGCTAACTCATTTCCCAATGACAATTCATGTGGGATCTTAGTTCCCCGACCAGGGGTGCAACCTGCACCCCCTGCATTGGAAGCGCGGAGTCTTAACTACTGGACCGCCAGGGAAGTCCCCTGCAATGACAATTCTAGCCCTGCTTCCATCTCCTTGCCTCCTGGACAGAAACAACCAAGCTATCCAATCACAGAACTGCCCTTACTTCAGCATCCGATCTAGAGATGACTCCTTTGTTTTCTCAGAATCATCCAGCATAAGCCCAAATCCTATAATAAAAGTCCTCCCACCTCCCACATTACTCCATTACTGAGCCACCCATGCCTAGAATCCTCCTCCCTTGGTGCAGCAGGCTAAATAAACCTAACTTGGTTTGACTACACATGAGTTCCCGCTGGTCTCTAAGCGGCAAGGAATTAAATTGCCATTGATAGATTTAATTGGTACATCTGTCTCTTTCATTATCTCTTAATTTGAGTTAATATATTCGAATCTATTATTTTTCCAGCAACTTTTACTGTAATCATACACAATGATAAAGTGCTTAAAATGACTTTTTTTTTTTTTTTTTTACTTAAAAGGTCAGCTAGTATATTTAGACTGGCTTCAAAAATAATTGCAAAGCAAAAATTTACACTTGCAGGAGTAATACATTTATGTAACCTGTAGTCACATGAATTAAAATTTACTTGTAAAGACAACTTTTCTACAAATCTAGAGTGTGATCTTTAAAAGTATATCTTTTTTTAAAGTCAAGGTAGAATTCACTGCCTAGACAAAGAGTAAATTCTGGATGACAGAATTTACTTCTAATCCCTCCAGAAAACGTAGTCCTGCTCACCAAAATTTATTGCATAAACTCCAAGGTCATGGGAATTCCCTGGCTGTCCAGTGGTTAGGACTCCCGGGTTTCACTGCTGAGGGCCCGGGTTCAATCTCCCTGGTCCGGGAACTAAGATCCCGCAAGCCACTCAGCACAGTCCATATTAAAAAAAAAAAAAAAGAATGAATGCTTAGAACAAAAAAATCAGTTCTTAGAAATTAAAAATATAGTGACAAGATGAAATCTATTCTCGAGGACATTCTCCAAGAGTAAAGAGATACAAACTAGAGGAAAAAAAAGTTTTACTTAGAACCATTCTAGAAGTTCTCAAATCTGACAAAAATAGTAATCTCGAAAAGAGAGCAAAGAAAAAGAAGGAAATGGAAGACATAACTTTCTACAAATGAAGCGCATGAGTTTCTAGACGGAAAGAGGTCACACGAACCCAGCATGCTGAATAAGTGGATTCACATGAAGATCCATCATTGTTAGATCTTCCCAACACTGAGGACAAAAAGGACTCCGTGAGATAATGGGCTATCCAAGGGATTAAGATCAGAATAGCATCAGATGCCAATAGCAATGCATTTATCAAGATGACACTGATAGAATCCTGCTGTGTTAGAACACTGATCAGAAATTAACACAACTGGGGGAATGGTCAGGGCCAAGATTTGACAAGCGTGAGGAAGACATCACATTTCCGTACACTGAGCTTTACTAAGTGAGGCCACAGAGCTTGATGAATCCCGGGGGCTCTCTGCAAGAGGCTGCTTAGGGGCAAACCATGGCTCTGCTAAGGGGACCTTTTCGACCTTCCACTTTATTGACAACTAACAATGACTTGAAAAGTGGGATTTCTCTTACTGTTATCTCTAGCTACTGTTATCAGGTAAAGGCTGTCTGCTTATGATCATGTTGGGTGACTAAGGATTCCAGCATTAGAAATACCAACGTGTACGGGTATTTTCTTCTATTGTCTTCATTCTATTTGGCAGTAGCTCCTTTAGCAACATCCTTGATAGGGGAACTCCTTTATATACTTCTGAATCAATTTACTTCTCGCCTCCAATCAATTCCTTCAGTACGTAATCCTTGGTTTAAAGCAAACTAAGCTGTTCTCGTGTTTTAATGAGTCTGAGAAATAAACTCTTCTTTAAAAGTGGGAATACTGAAATTAAAACCCCGTTATGCTTGGCAAGCTTCCATCAAGCACATCCATATCTGAAATATATATATCAGCCCTGGCATTTTTCTTTGAATGTGAGACAGCTTGTCTTCTCTGGGGAGGTTCTGTCTAGAAGAGAAAAGATTAAAGGAAAGACACGATAAATGTTTTCAAATACTTAGAGGGCCGCGATGTGGAAAAGGGAGGTGAGTTTGTTCTATGTAGTCCCAGAAGGAAGCACCAGAAGCAGGGAGCAGCTGGAGAAGGCATATTCTCACTCCAGTGGAATAACTGGTTTCCTTTTATGGAGAAAGTCCCCAAACCTTCCCGTGTTTAAGCAGAAGAGACTTCTGAGTGGGGGCAGGAGCCTGGCGTAGACAGCCTCAGAGTGCCTTCCCAGGGAGGCTTCCTGGTCCCAAACCTGGCTTTCCAGCTGACAATCATAAAGGCAGGTGTCCCGGGCTGAACTGCATCCTCTCCAAATTTGTATGTTGAAGCTCTAAGCCCCAGCACATAAGAACGTAGCTGTATTTGGAGAGAAAGTTTCTAAAGAGGTGACTAAGTTAAAATGAGACTGTAAGGGTGGACCCAAATCCACTCTGACTGGTGCCTTATAGAAGGGGATTAGGACAGATAGAGACACCAGGGATGGGCACACACAGAGGAAAGACCAAATTCTGGATGACAGAATTTACTTCTAATCCCTCCAGAAAACATAGTCCTGCTCACCAAAATTTATTGCATAAACTCCAAGGTCATGGGAATTCCCTGGCGGTCCAGCGGTGAGGACACAGTGAGGACACAGAGAGAAGCCGGCATCCACAAGCCAAGAAGAGGCTTGTGGACATAGCGAGAAGCTGGCATCCACAAGCCAAGAAGAGGCCTCAGAGAAACTAAACCTGAGGGCACCTTGATCTTGGTGAGAAAATAAATTTCTGATATTCAAGCCACCCATTCTGTGATATATTATTATGGCAGCCCGACCAATCTAATACAGCAGGATAACTGCCTGGTACTTGGTGTCAGTCTAAATACTGCATATCTGGTTTAAGACACATTAAAGCAACCAGTTCATTCAATTAATTCAATCCAGCATATATCAATTTTCACCAAAATAACGAATACATGCATTGTTAACTGGGGGGCAGGGGGGACGACTTGATATCACATTGTACCAACACATTAATTACGAAAACAGTTTGTAAAAATTCAAAGTATGGTGCTCAAGAATAAGACTCAATTGATAGGCTAAAAAGTTGTAGAATTTAAGCTCAGAGAATACACCTTCCAGAGATATATACAAATATAGATCAGAGGATTTATGTAATCAGAGCATCCTTCCATATAATATAGGGACATTGTGCTCTAGAATATACATTGCCAGGACCATTTGGGGGTTGCTGTATTAAGTGAAACTGGAGCTGTTTTAAGAACGTCCTTCAGACCTAAATGTCAAAAACCTAAATTTTTTTTTGGCTGTGCCGCGCAGCACGCGGAATCTTATTTCCCTCAACAGGGATTGAACCCGTACGTCCTGCAGTGGAAGCACGGAGTCTTAACCATTGGACCGCCTGGGAAGTCCCCTAAAGGATTTTTATTAAATAAATAAAATGTTAAATTTAATGTTTCCTTTCTTGGCTTAGTTACCCTTAGAAAACCATTAACTGCCTTGATCCCTCCAAGGAAAAGTGTCTGAATCTTGGTATGTTACTTGGACAAGCTATAGGCCATCTTACCTACGCTCCTCAAGTGGGCCAGAGCATCCATCCTACTCATGGGTGCCCTGGAGTAGCCTCAAAATTACAGCCATTTATAGGTAAGTCTTTGCAGTAATTTAAGATTGACTGACAGTCTTTACGGCACGTACCAACATCTTGCGCTCGTTCTGGGCCAGAACCAACCCCTATTACATGATTCTGATCTCCTCCCACGTAGGCAGAGAAAAACGTTATTTTGTGGCCACATTTATGAAGCTCCTTATCTTTCTTTCATACCTAAATAATTACATATGGAGACATTCTTGAATGTTTTCCCCTCCTGAACTTTTCTTTTTGTTTTAATTTACTTATTTTTGTCTGCGTTGGGTCTTCGTTGCTGTGCGCGAGCTTTCTCTAGTTGTGGCGAGCGGGGGCTACTCTTCATTGCGGCGTGCGGGCTTCTCATTGCGGAGCACGGGCTCTAGGCGCGTGAGCTTCAGTAGTTGTGGCGCGTGAGCTTCAGTAGTTGTGGCGCGTGAGCTTCAGCAGTTGTGGCACGTGGGCTTCAGTAGTTGTGACTCGCAGGCTCTAGAGCGCAGGCTCAGTAGTTGTGACGCATGGGCTTAGTTGCTCCGTGGCATGTGGGATCTTCCCGGACCAGGGCTCGAACCCATGTCCCCTGCATTGGCAGGCGGATTCGTAACCACTGTGCCACCAGGGAAGCCCCCCTTTTGAATTTTTTGTTCATTAAAGTAAAAACTTCAAATCTAGAAGATGGCTTTTAAGATCAAACTAAAAAGAAAAAACGTAAAAGTGTTTTTATAAAAAGGCGTAATGAAATTGCCAAGTAGATTCCCACCTGCCTAAAGTCACTTGCATATCTTCAACAGTTAATCCATCATTGGTTTTTTTAATGCCTATATTACCAGTACTGCTGATGTGACTCCATCACAGAATTTCAGAGACGGACAAGGATGTTCATTTTACAGATGAAAACTGCTGCTCAATGAGATAAAGGGATGTATTCAAGGTCACACAGAAAAACACTGAGAAAAGCAGTCTCGCCCGTGTTTTACTCTCCTGGAATGAACTGATTATAAAAGGGAGGAGGATGGGCTTCCCTGGTGGTGCAGCTGTTGAGAGTCCGCCTGCCGATGCAGGGGACGCGGGTTCGTGCCCCGGTCTGGGAAGATCCCACATGCTGCGGAGCGGCTGGGCCCGTGAGCCATGGCCACTGAGCCTGCGCGTCTGGAGCCTGTGCTCCGCAACGGGAGAGGCCACAACAGTGAGAGGCCCGCGTACCAAAAAAAAAAAAAAAAAAAAAAAAAAAAAGGAGGAGGATGGATAGAAGTCTTATTCCTTCTTCCTTCACCCACCCCACCCCAAATTTTCAAGTTAGAACAAAAATAAAGGTTCATTGCACTGTCGGACTTAAATAGACTTCAGAGGGAAAAAAGCTCTATATAGCTTGGATGTTAGTTACTGAAAAATAAATCTGTGTTTCTTTAAAGATGAAAGCAGTAGAGTATTTGTACCAGAAATTTGTCAATGACATAACTAATTTCAGAGAAGCACGCTAAAAATATTGCTGTGGAGCAGAGGACTGAATTAAAACCAGTTCCCAGAAAGTGCAGACTGTAGGACTTTTGCCTAAGTTCAAGGCCTATTTTGTGAGTGTTTCAAAACATTACAAAACAGGATACAGCTTGAGAAAATGTCATGTATTAATATTGTATTTGAAGTACCAAAGTGTTGGAAGGGAGACCCCTCTCTGTCTACCCAGCCCTCAAATTTGATAGCATCACTGGGCGTTCTTATTTAACTGCAGGCAGGTCAGGGTCTGATTTCATGCTTCCAGGCAACAACACCTGGATAACCAATGGTGGGTACCTGCGAGACCCCAGCACTGGAAAGTACCAGCTTTGTCAGTGCTGATGCAGCAAAGGAAAGGGAGCCTTGGATACATCTAGAAAGCTCTGGTATTTACGTAGGGAATGAACTGATATAAAGGGAAAAGCAAACAGATCCTCCTCTCCCATATGATTGAAAATGTAATATTGTTAACTCTAACTTAAAACTGTGTCTTCACTTATTCAAATTTTTTTTGAGCACTTACTCTGTGTCAGACACTGTTCTAGGCTCAGGGGATTCAACACTGAAACATATAGATCCCACCCCGACCCACCCATCCCAAGAAATCTCTGCTTTCATGGTTCTTATATTTTAGCAGAGGTGGGAGGTAAGAGACAGGCAGACTGAACGCCAGATGTTGACAACTGATGTAGAGAAAAATAAAGGAGGCATGGAGGGTAGTATTTGTGCAACACACATGTCTTCATGAGAATACTAACAAGGTACCAATTATGTCACAAATTGAAGGAGAAAAGGGATTGACTCATAAAAACATTTCTTCCCAGTTGGGAAAACTGTATCACAGAAAAACAAGTGTTTTGGAGGGTCATCTTTTAACAGCAACCTAGAGCAGCACTTGGGGTACTCATTCTTCACATAAAGTTATTAAATGATCAAAAAGCCAAGAAGAACAACTTTTCACTCCCAAATGGATTTTCTGTAAGGTAACAAGATCCACGGGGAGGGCTGTGATCATATCCCAAAGGCACTGTACACCAGAAGCTGCCAGGTTCAAACAGCAAATTCAATAAAGGCCAAGACAATGACATTCAGCACCGTTAGAAACATGAAATTCCCCACAGTGCTGCAGATTCAGCTTCTAGATAACTGAGCAACGGATCCTCCATTTTTGTTACTGTATCTGCGGGGAAAATAATCAGGATGTAGAAAAGTAAAACCTTGAGAAGGATAAGGAACACACTCTCTTAAAGACTTCTGCCTTAAGTGACAAGATTTATTTGGCGCGGGGCGGGGGGGCGGTATTTTTTCTTGGGGGTGAGAGGATGTTTTCCAGGCTCGCCTCCCAGGTCAGAGAAATCACGTGCATAGTTCCTTAAGCAGCCTCCGCACCATTCTGCTCAACATAGCAAAGCCTGTTCCCCCGGTTTGCTGGCTGATACTTGCGGCTGACCCCAGAGTAGCAAATGCCAAGGGCAGAGCTCCCAGCTGCAGCTCCATCGCTGCTGGTGTAAATGCCCTCACTCAGGGTATGCGAATAGTATAAGGCATATGTGTGCAAAAATTCAAAAACCAAGGAGAGGACCACCATTGTGTGTTTATTCTTTCATACAAGCAAATGTGACCTGTGATGGATGGAGAAAACATAACATTCACAGGCTTTACAATGTTTGCTGTAGCTACTCTGCAGAAAGACAAATCTCAAAGAACCCCCCAAAATAATTGCCTTGTAAATGATACATTCAAATGTACTAAGATCACAGTCACATGATTAACTCCTATATGGCAATGAGTTCAGTAGGCACTTTAACAAATATGTTATTATCAAAATAAAGAGGTCTTGGGACTTCCCTGGTGGTGCAGTGGTTAAGAATCCACCTGCCAATGCAAGGGACAGGGCTTCAAGCCCTGGTCCGGGAAGATCCCACATGCCGCAAGCAACTAAGCCTGTGCACCACAACTACTGAGCCTGTGCTCTAGAGCCCGCAAGCCACAACTACTGAGCCCGCATGCCACAACTACTGAAGCCCGTGCTCCTAGAGCCCATGCTCCACAGCAAGAGAAGTCACCTCAATGAGAAGCCCACGCACCACAATAAAGAGTAGCCCCAGCTTGCCCCAACTAGAGAAAGCCCACGTGCAGCAACGAAGACCCAACGCAGCCAAAAATAAACAAATAAATAAATTAATATAAAAAAAGAGGTCTTTAGTTTTTTGATTTTGTAATACTTAATTTCCCCATCTGTTTGGAAAGAAAAGAATCTGCCCAACAGATACTAAGACTGAATCAAACAAAGAAAAATCTAAGTTTTAATTTGCAAAAATTTGAAATCTAAAGTTGGACCCAGACTGAGATATAATGTTTTAAAAATCATTCTTGTTCAGGCACCCATAGAAACTCATAGAAAACCATATAAACGATAGACTATAGAACAAATGACAATCTGGGTTGGGAGGGGTCTTCTTTTTTTTTAATCTTTCCAGCAGAAGAGATTAAAATCAGCAGAAGCAGATTTTCCACAAAACTAATGGCACTTTGTGCGGGCCCCTGTGAATGCTAGGCGTGGCATGGCTGGATAGAACTTTCTGGTTCGGAAAAGGCTGTATTTCAGTATAAGCATTGTGATAAATGATAAATTGCCTAAAAAGAGCTCAGAAAAAAGGGACTAACTCCAAGGCTAAAGTAATTTGTTGTGAATTCTTTTTTTTTTCATTTTAATAAATATTTGTTTTCATGCCTGACTGTATACTCTCTAAAAGATGGCCCCTGAAATTATATAATTTTCAAGCTCCCTCCAAAACACACACACACACACACGTGTGTGTATATATATATCTCTCTCTCTATATATGTATGTGTGTGTATATATATCTATACATATATATAGATATATATGTGTATGTGTGTGTATATATATATGAACCCTACTGCATAGTTTTGAAAATATTTAGTAAGCAGATCTCTCTTTCTACCATTTAAAGAAAGTTTACAAGGAAACAGGATTTCATTTTCATTATAGGAAGAGGACTGGTTCTGAATTACCAGCATTTCTGGTTTCAGAAAGAGAGTAAGTCAAGGTAGAAGCATATTTTGCATATTCTACATTTGTCTAAATATTGTCTGTCGCTTTATTTATTTATTTTTTTCTTTTGTGGTACGCGGGCCCCTCACTGTTGTGGCCTCTCCCGCCGCGGAGCACAGGCTCCGGATGCGCAGGCTCAGCGGCCATGGCTCACGGGCCCAGCCGCTCCGCGGCACGTGGGATCTTCCCGGACCGGGGCACGAACCCGTGTCCCCTGCATCGGCAGGCGGACTCCCAACCACTGCACCACCAGGGAAGCCCT
>NW_006786377.1:2441882-2502601 GCF_000442215.2 Lipotes vexillifer
AGGAATGCCCCTCGTTTGTAGTTTTCTCCCATCGAAGGATCCACCTACGGCAGGACCAAATTCCACTGCTGGCCAATCCTCCCAGGGACCAGGGTGGCTCAGATCTTTCCTTACTGAAAGTGGGCAAGAGTAGAAACCAAGGCCCACCAAATCCTACAAATAAGCATCAAATACCAAATTATGCCTTCATTTACATTACAGTAAGCTGCCATGTAGGACACGGATTCCTGGAAATACATAAAATCTAACCACAGGTTATCACCTATGTCAAAATAAAAGCATGAAAAAATACTGTTTGATAGTTTAACATAAAGAATTTTCTGCATTTGCATTGCTAGGCAGACAAAATAGGAAAAAAATAAAAAATAAAAACAAATGTACCAGGCTGCCTCAGAAACCCCCTAACAAGCCAAAGCAATAACAGTTCTGCTTAAAACAGTAAAAGCTCATAGCAAAGGCAGAGCCTGCGGAAATGCCTCGGGGGGGTGTGGCCTCTGCAGCCCTGGGCCACATGGGGGTCCTTTCTAGGCCCGCAGGCCTCTTCAGGATCTTGTGAAGGACAAGGTATATTAATTACCACTCTTCCTGCAAGAGGCATCTGTATTTGCTCAGACCCCCAAGGCCATGGTAGGCTCAGGGAGACAATGGAATAATCACAGGGTGGGAACAGAATCACTTTCCGTAAAAATCAGTGTTTAAACACATGGCTGAAAAGTGAAAGAAATTACATCTGGACTAAAGGAAGATAGCCAGCGGATCTCCAGTAAACAGGCCACAGATTAGACAGGATTTTCACGCTACCTAGGATTGTATGGAAACAAGGGCATCACTGAAGCCCCTCCCTTCTCTTATCAACCCTCCACACCAGATCAGATGAAAAGGCCTGGCCCGACACTCCCTTGGGGGCATATTTCAGTGATCCCACATTGCCAAAATACTTTCTGAAGCCTTTCTGACCCAGCGCACTTTCCCTTCTGGGTTTTCATTCTACCTCTTGCTCAGACGATGCCATCCCAGTGGGCAAGCCTGTGGACGTGCCCCGCACAGCAGGTGAGAGCTCGTGCTTGGAAATCTGCTGACCTGGGTTTGAATCGAGATAGGACCTGTCTCACAGGGTTACTGCTAGAGGCCATACTGCACAAAAGGCACAGTTCCAGGACCCATAATAAAAGCCTGTGAAGTGTTGGCTGTTCTTATTCTCCTCTTCCGGCTGGCAGCCCCTGTCCCAACATATCTAAACCTAACCTCCCCTCAGCCCCCAGACCTTATCCCACACCCTGACCTCAAACGAGGGCTCCTCCAGAGCTCTGAGCAGCTCTCACCTCTTGGAAAATTCATTAGATAATCAACACGTTGCCTTGTCTTAACCATTTTTTTTTTTTTTTTTTTTTTTGGCCATGCGGCATGTGGGATCAGACCCGTGCCCCCTGCATTGGAAGCCTGGAGTCTTAACCACTGGACTGTTGCGGTCCGGGACCCACACGCCTGGAGTCAAGTTCCCCGGTAAATGCGACCCGTGTCCCAACCAAGGACACCCGAGAATCACCAACACCAAGCAGAAAGATCAGCAAAGGATTTATACAAGTATAGAAGCTTACACAAACTGTCCGGACAGGGTCTCACTCACTTCTCTCCGAGTGGGACCCTGTCTGGACAGTTTGTGTAAGCTTCTATACTTGTACTTGTATAAATCCTTTGTAATCTTTCTGCTTGGTGTTGGTGATTCTCGGGTGTCCTTGGTTGGGACACGGGTCGCATTTACCGGGGAACTTGACTCCAGGCGTGTGGGTCCCGGACCGTAACCGGACCACCAGGGAAGTCCCCCTTAGTTTCATCTTAGGGAGCCTTCCATAGACTAGCTTGTCTCCCCTGATGGACCGTTTCTTAGCTTTCTTCACCCTCCCCGAAGCACAGGGCGTGGTGGCTTGGCCATCCACGGAGGGCTCCAAAACGGCTGTGGCTTGATTTGATTCAAAAGTTATTATGGGAAGGACAGAGCGTGGGACTCTGGAATTTGAGTTGGGGCCGTTCCAATTACTTTAGTAGAAATTATTTGAAACTCTCGCACTAGGTCGTGCAGATCCTCTTTCTGTGAGGCTGTATGTATTTCTAGCTTTATATGGTGCCTGTGGTGCTATAGAAAGATCAGGATTCCCACCAACTTCAAAAGCAGCCCCCTGCTTGCAGCAGCTCCACAGGGGCATTGAACACGAGGAGAAACAGGTTCCACATGTTAGAAGAATCTCATCTCACCGAGGCAATGGCCAGTCTGCTTTCACAAGACTTTGCCTTCATTTGTCTTATTCACATTACACGTAAGCGTGAGTTCACTTATGGAAAATGATCATTCTGTGCCTCCTCAACAGCAGTGGCTAAATGATTCCTTTAGGACTAAATGCAACAACGAGACAAGAAACAGGAACAGAGGAAGGTTCTTCTCCAACACGTGGCCTTCGCAAGAGACCTACTTGTCCAGGTGCTTGATTCTGACCCCCAGGTGTGGTCCCCAGCCCCTCCACGGGCTGAAATCAAACCAGTGATAGCGTGGTCACAGATTTGCTTTCCAATAAACAGCTCTTGAGGATCTCTAGGCTCAAGAGCTATAACACATGCAGCATATCATAGTTTGGGCAAAGAGGTATGCACCTTGAAATGTACACTACCAGAAAAATCTTCACAAGGCCAGTAGGCTACTCTAGAGTGAGAGATACTGACTCTGAAAGCAACCAAGACTTCAGAATTTCCAACAAGAATTCACATTCGACATCAGACAAGTTGTTGGAATAAGGCAACAATAACAACAACAGCAAAAAGATCATGAAGTTTCAGGTAAGGATGCCTAAGAAAAAGGAAAAACAGCTTCACTTCCATACCCAAGCGTTACTATAAGCTCCCACGGGGCTATGCAAATGGCCAGATAAATACTTCTTTTTGCAATCAATTGACTGCTTTTGTTGTCAACATCACCCACCCCCAGGTAGGATGACAGTGCCCATTCTATCCAGGCCTGTTTTTATTGTTCTGCAGGGATCCGTTGCAGGTGTTCTTTGTCCTCCAGCCCCTGGTTCTGCCCAGTCCCCCGCAAAGCGACTTACCATCTGGGACAGTTTCCTCCTCCTCCTGGCCATTCAGGGCTCCCTCCTGGAGGCCTTGCTCTGCTAAGCCGTTCACAGTGGACAGCTGACCATTCTTCTGTAGTAGCTAAGGGGAAGACAGAACCATGTAAACTTAATTTCAATCTTCACAACCAAGTTAGAAAGGATAAGTTCGAGAATATAAATAAGTTCGAGAATATAAATCATTTAGAGGAGAAATACAGGGAACTGGAGGGCTAGTGACAGTGAAGAGTTAAGTCTTTTTTTTTTTTTTTGTCTGAATGATCCAGCTATCTTACAAAAAATACAAGGAGCTATGAACAAGCAGATAGGACTCTATCTGGATAAAGGTACACACCATTCATGCATTCGTTCACTCTTCTGAAAAACCAGGCATAGGCCTGACACACAACACCCATCATTCCAGGCAGGCCTGTTTGAGATTTCACAACAACTAAGTCAGGTGTGGTCCCAGACACTTTGAGCTTACAAACTACTGTGGAAGGCACACAGCCCCCTGAAAAAAAAATTTTTTTTTCCGGTACGCGGGCCTCTCACTGTTGTGGCCTCTCCCGTTGCGGAGCACAGGCTCCGGACGCGCAGGCTCAGCGGCCATGGCTCACGGGCCTAGCCGCTCCCCGACATGTGGGGTCTTCCTGGACCAGGGCACGAACCCATGTCCCCTGCATCGGCAGGCGGACTCTCAACCACTGCGCCACCAAGGAAGCCCTGAAAAATATTTTTTACTTTAAAATAATGTTTCCTTGTGATTAGACACAAGATATAAAAATTTGCTTGGAATATATATCTAAGCAACAATGTGTCCTTCTGGGGAAGAGGGCAGACATTTAAATAAATAATTACTGAATTGCAGCTATGGAAACTGTCACGAAGAAGGAATACATACAGCAAATGACAACAAACAGAGGGCCATGACCTAGGCCAGGGTGTCGTGAAGGCTTCTCTGAGGATGTAAAGGTAAAGCTGAGATCTAAGATGCCAGCAAGGGGTATGTGAGCAAAAGGTAAGGGGGAGGCAAGTGAGAAGGCCCCGTGGTTCAAAGACCAGTGTATCCAGAGCCAAGTGAAGTGAACAAAGAGACGCCTAACATGTGTGTTCACGACTCATTGTATTTTCCTTAAAAATATTACTAAAACGGTGGTTTACAATCGGCCCCATAGGATAGCCCGTGCAATTGACGTCATCAGATGCAAAAACAGTAGACATATAGACATGCCCAGTTTTTTTTTTTTTCCGCCCCAGGGCTTGCAGGATCTTCGTTCCCCAACCAGGGATTGAACCCAGGCCCACAGCAGTGAAAGCCAGGGACTGCCAGGGAATTCCTAAGACATGCCCTAATTTTTTAAATCCTGAGAATATAGGTAAAAAGTTTTAAGCCAAATAAAAATCTTACAATAGGGCTTCCCTGGTGGCGCAGTGGTTGAGAGTCCGCCTGCCGATGCAGCGGACACGGGTTTGTGTCCCGGTCCAGGAAGATCCCACATGCTGCGGAGCGGCTGGTCCCGTGAGCCATGGCCGCTGAGCCTGCGCGTCCGGAGCCTGTGCTCCGCAATGGGAGAGGCCACAACAGTGAGAGGCCCACGTACCGCAAAAAAAAAAAAAAAAAATCGTACAATAACCACTAGGAACCTAAGGATTTCAACAATGCTTTATGGGCCGCATACATTTCTCATTTTCCTTAAAACCAACTTAGCGAGGTGCTACTATTTCCATTTTTCAGATGAAGACACTGAGACTCAAAGTGATTATGGAGGGGAAGGCTGGCGGGCCGCGGGTCCCAGAGCTCAGCCATGGCCTGAAGGCCAGGGCTCACCACCAACTACTTCCAGAGATTTTTCTTTTTCTTCTTTTTTTAAATATACAGATGGTTTCTTTTTCTTTCTTTCTTTCTTTTTTTTTTAGTATTTATTTATTTGGCTGCTCTGGGTCTTAGTTGCGGCATGCGGGATCTTTAGCTGAGGCATACGGGATCTAGTTCCCTGACCAGGGATGGAACCCGGGCACCCTGCATTGGAAATGCAGAGTCTTAACCACTGGACCACCAGGGAAGCACCCAGAGATTTTTCCACAACACAACGAAGTGTTGGAGGACCTGTTACTACGCACAATGACAAAATGCCTTAAATAGTATCCCACAGTACCCAGACCTGATCATGCCAAAGTAATCTCAAAGCCGGACACTCTGTCTGGCATCATTCCATGCCGTTTACAGGCCAGTGGAGCATGCTGGCCAAACCATAGGCTTCCATCAGAGCCTTGAAGGGAGTAGATCCAATTCAAGATGATCAATCCAGAAGGCTTGAACGGTGCTGAAATGGATTTCACCTGGCTGTTCCCTGCTCCCAGCAAAGATGCGCCGCAACTGCAAAAGCTGCGCTCTGAAATACCGTCACTGTGCTCTAATACCCTCACTACAGATGGGAGAGCTGGCTTCAAAATGCCCATGCTGAGTCAGTGTATTAGAAAGGATGCTCAGATTACACTTCCACTTAAAGTCTTCTCTTACCAAAATATGAAAGATGGGAGTTTTAAATGAAACCTAAAGACGAAAGCACAGGAGATGGGGCAGGGGGGTATCCCCACAATGCTCATCAGCAAAAATGTCAGCGTTTAGGAGTATTTTCACTAAATTCCACTAGTCTTATGCACGAGTTAGACTGAGATTTCATTAATAATGTGATGAAGAGCTAGTGGGGGAAAGCAGGAAATGCATATTATCGTGGGCTACATGGTCAACCAATGAAACTTAAACCTAAAAAATTTAACACAGATAGCATGGCATGGCAACCTAAGCAGGGGAATGAAAGTCAGCCATTCTAATACCTCGATTTCAAGTCAAAAAACGTTGGTCAACTGTACTCCTAGTTTAGGACCCAGAACTCTGAACTTTATTATAGAGTCTAGAGTTCTACAGAGTTTCTATAATTCTTGAGCTATTTCTCACAATTCTTCGTGAATTGTCAAATCCAAGACATCTTTAGCAGGAGTCAAATTGAGTATCTTCAAACTTGAGGGATCTATAGGACATGGCACAAATTTTCATCTACTCTTTAAGAAGTGTTACACGTATACAATGATGTATTACATTAGATGATATAAAATAAAATGAGTCTTTGAGATCACCTGCCAGCCCCCTTTATAGTCAAGCATGATAAGTAAATTGTGGATTAGTTATTCCCCGTGACCACAGGGCAACTGTCTTTACCTCAGAAAGGGACTTGACGACTTAACTTTGGTGACAATTTATGACAGCGACATTACTGAAACTGAGTTTTGAGCTTATTTTATTATGTGCGTAGTTTGGGTCCAGCTAGTGTGCCCAAGCTCTGACCCATGAGTGATGTCTTGAGTATTCAAAGCCCGTGACACACCAGCCCTCCACACAACAATGGGACGTCATTCCATTCAGCCGTACTCAGACACTTCCACCATTCTGTGTTTCACTTAGAGATGCTTTTTACAAAATCTCACGTGTTCTTGTAGATGGATAATTCACTTTTTGGCCAATCCAATCTATGGTGTTTTTGTTTTCCTTTTCTCCCATTCCCAAATATCTAAATACTTCATACTATTGTTAAGGGTTCAGGTGCTTCTGAGAGTTATCAGCACGTTAAAGTCACCTCAAATCGCAAGAAACCTAACCCACGGTTCCTTAATGCTTAAGTTCTTTCTGTCTTATCTATGTGTTTACATGCACGCAAGCTTTCTTTTTTTTTTTGTGGTATGCGGGCCTCTCACTGTTGTGGCCTCTCCCATTACGGAGCACAGGCTCTGGACTCACAGGCTCAGCGGCCATGGCTCACGGGCCCAGCTGCTCTGCAGCATGTGGGATCTTCCCGGACCGGGGCACGAACCCGTGTCCCCTGCATCGGCAGGCGGACTCTCAACCACTGCGCCACCAGGGAAGCCCCAAGCTTTCTTTTTTTAAAAAAACAAAAATGGGGACTTCCCCGGTGGCACAGTGGTTAAGAATCTGCCTGCCAGTGCAGGGGACATGGGTTCGAGCCCTGCTGGAAGATCCCACATGCCACAGAGCCACTGAGCCCGTGCACCACAGCTACTAAGCCTGCGTTCTAGAGCCCATGAACCACAACTACTGAGCCCATGTGCCACAACTACTGAAGCCTGCGTGCCTAGAGCCCGTGCTCTGCAACAAGAGAAGCCACCACAATGAGAGGCCCGTGCAACGCAACGAAGAGTAGCCCCCGCTCGCCGCAACTAGAGAAAACCCGCGTACAGCAACGAAGAACCAATGCAGCCGAAAATAAATAATTTTTTTTTAAAAAAAGGAGAATACATGCTTTTATAACCTGATTGCTTTGTACATTGTGGATGCATTTCTTTGTCACTAAACACACATCTGGCTCATCCTCAGTCTTTCTCTCTTTTCTCTGTAACTCAGATGCCCACAGAAGACAAGGATTTCAGTTAAGCCCAGATAGACCCTGAAAGACATACAGACACAGCTCAGTGACACACGGGGTTGGTAGGGCCGGAGCCAGATGAGATGCGAGGGGAGGAAAGCGGTATAGGATTGAAGTTTCCAAACGCGTTCATGCTGAAGCTTCCTCACATAACTTTTTTTTTTTTTGCGGTACGCGGGCCTCTCACTGTTGTGGCCTCTCCCGTTGCGGAGCACAGGCTGCGGACGCGCAGGCTCAGCAGCCATGGCTCACGGGCCCAGCCGCTCCGCGGCTTGTGGGATCTTCCCGGACTGGGGCACGAACCCTCGTCCCCTGCATCGGCAGGCGGACTCTCAACCACTGACTGCGCCACCAGGGAAGGGAAGCCCTCTCACACAGCTTTATCCATCCACCTTGTTCTTAGTTTTATGAACAGTTAGGTCTTTTGAGATGAGAACTAGACTTCAAAGGCATGCTTTTTGCACTGAAACACAGCTAGCACCGGGAAACCTATTTTCCCACTGGATTTCTGCTTCAAAAACGGTAAACGCCCCCTTTGAGCAAATCAAAACCCTAAATGTTTTCAAGCTTATCTCCCTTGAGCGGGTCAGCCAGAGTTTATTCCCATAAAGCATTACCACATTACAACTAAACAAGCTTTAAAAAAAAATCTTGAATGCTTCCAGCAACAGTGTTATCCTCTCATTCCTCTAAGAACAACAACAGAAAACATCACAATGGTAGCTAAGGCACGGCAGGAAAGCCACCCGATGTCTCTGTCCCCTTTCCTTCTCCACAGGACGGCCCACAACTCGCTCTGAATCCCTTTGCAGAGTAAGCTGTAGGGGTATCAAGCTCTTTAATGAACATGCTAAACCATGAACAAAACAGGTGAGCTCTTGACATGTGTCAGGATGCTGGGGGAAAAGGAGGTGAGCCTGCGAACCATTTCCTCACATTTCCTCTCACTGTAGGACCAGCACAGGTGGGAGCGGCCAGAGCCCTGCAGTCCACACAGCAGATGAGGCTCTGAGCAGTGCAACTCGTCCCAACAATAACAGCAAAACTCAAGAAGCAGAACTATTACATGGCTGTAACCAGGAAGGAACCAGAACCCTGTCAATATAAGGAGGACACATGCACAAATGATGAGAATAAAAAAGATAGTCTGGAAATGATTTTAAATCCCATGACAGAACTTATAAAGAAGACTCTTCAGGGATTTCCCTGGTGACGCAGAGGTTAAGAATCTGCCTGCCAGTGCAGGGGACACGGGTTCAAGCCCTGGTCCGGGAAGATCCCACATGCTGCGGAGCAACTAAGCCCGTGCGCCACAACTACTAAGCCTGCGAGTCACAACTACTGAAGTCTGTGTGCCTAGAGCCCATGCTCCGCAACAAGAGAAGCCACTGCAATGAGAAGCCTGCGCACTGCAACGAAGAGTAGCTCCCGCTCTCTGCAGCTAGAGAAAGCCCGCGCACAGCAACAAAGACCCAACGCAGCCAATTAATTAATTAATTAATTAATTTTTTAAAATGGTATCAACAAAGCACATGTAATAGTGTAGAGATGTATTTTATGTTGTAATGTTAAATTTAAAAAGCAAACTAAACAGTTATAGGTACAATATGATTACAAATATATATAAGAACATACCCCAAATAGCTAAATAAGTGGTGATAGCAATATTACAAAATTGTTAATATCACAGTATACCAAATAATCATCGGGGAGGGAACCATGAATTTTTCATATCCTTTGTTTTTCTACTTTTCTGTGTTCTGTTCCTTGTCTAATACACCTGATTACTTTTATAACTGGGTGGTAGGAGAGAAGCTTTTCCTTCACAAGTTATTCTGTCTCAGTTTGCTTATTGTTAGTATGGCTGGGAGACAGTTAAGAAAATTTTGCTTTACCGATTGCCAGTCACATGAATTTTCATGGGAAAAGAGAACCGCTTTAAGATAGGAACTTGACACTGAGATCATATTTCAGGAGCCTTTTCATACAAACTAAGCCATATTCACTCCTCAACCGTGGATGACATGGTGGACTCAGAAGCCGAGCGGAGGGCTGGGTGCTCTGGGGCAAAGATGAAATACTTCCAATCTGGTGTTTTATCATTGTCGTAGGCTGAAACTTGGTAATTCCAGGTCAGCAAACAGGAGGTGGCCGGGAGAGCAAGGTCTGATCTGCCATCTACTTGATCTTTGGCCTTGGGAACATTATTTACCTTCTCACAGCCTCCTCTCTTTTTCTGTAAGCTGGGGTAAGAATTCATTTTCACCTACCGTAATGAATATCTGCAGCATCACCCCACACATGTTAAGTGGCTAATAAGTCAACTACTAACATAAGTTTCAGCAGTTTCTGTTCTACCATTTGGTCAACAACTGCGATCTAATGGGAATGAATTGTCCTGTGCCCATTTCCCCTCTAAAATGAAACCTCCAAGACTTCCTTCCTGTTGCCTCCAAGCTCTGCACCCAATAGAACATCTGGTGTGAAGACTCCTAATTAGACTTCTTCTAATTTTCTAATGGTCTGGGTGGGAGAAGGGGAGCAAGGCAGTTTATACAAAGGTCTAAATGGAGGGGAGCCACCTGAGGTTTTTCTTTTCTTTGTTCTTTTCTTAACCCTAGAAGGTACAGGGGAAACAGCAGACAGAGCACAGTCAGGCTCCTGTCAGCCATGGAACCTTATCTCTGAGCTCATTTTCCCAATTATAAATTGAAACTAATACCATCTCTATTTTCAGGCTGGTTGAGATTCAAATGAAATAATATTTGGGAAAGTTCTCTCTCTAAATGGAAAAGCTCTCAGAAGCCATTTTATGCCTGTCCACTTGATCAAATCAAGGCAAAGCTTGTACTCCAGTATTTTTCCAGCCCTTATATCACACTAAGGATGCCTTTTAAAAATTGTCCTCATGTTTCTGTTAAAGAAGCTTTCTTTCTTTCTTTCTTTCTTTCTTTTTTAATGTTATTGGATTATAGCTGATTTACAATGTTGTGTTAGTTTCAGGTATACAGCAAAGTGATTCCGTTTTCAGATTCTTTTCTCATACAGCTTTTTCGGATTCTTTTCTCATATAGGTTATCACAGAATATTGAGTAGAATTCCCTGTGCTATACAGTAGGTCCTTGTTGGTAGTGTGTGTATGTAAACTCCTGATTTATTCCCCCCGACACCCTCCGCCCCCGCAAGGGTTTGGAGGGTTTGGAAGGAGGCAGCATTAGATGTGAGACGATAAGAAATCCAACAAAATGAGACATCTGTGTACAGGGACCGCATCTCACTACATCCACTCACAGGCACTTGAACAGGGTTGTAGCGCGAGACTCAGGCAGCCCTACAGTAAAATGGCTGCAGCCTTGCTTGGTCACAAGAAGAGAAAACAATGGCTGGAGAGAGGTAGCCTTTTCTGCCTGGGATTCCTGCTTGGTTTGACCCTCAGGTAGCAAAAGCAACTTATGTTGCTGTGGGAATGGGGCTGTAAATGACATACCACGCATCTACACCTCCACACCCAGAGCTGCGTGGGAGCTGTGAGTGAGCCCATCCATCAACACCGACCAAAAAGCTGACCGTCCTTTTGGCTGAAGACTCACTTTGTTCAATAGCCACAGCTCCAAACAGTATATTCACTCTAGAGTCATGCTGTCCAAACAGCAAACGTGAGGACCATGGTGAAAGTATTTCATTCCCCCTTTTATTTAAACACAGGCACAAAAAGCATTTTCCAATGTATTTTAAAATTTCTAGAAATAGGCTGAAAATAAGAGGCTAAAGGCAGAAACTGATGACTCCATCAGCAGTCTGTGTTTATAAGAATTTTAGAGGGGCAACAGCTCTAACTATTGTAAGCAAACTGGATTGAATTCTTTAATCCCTCTATGCCTTCCCCTACACAGCCATGCTTTCCAACAAGTTAGCGTTAAGATGCTGTGTCTTGATATGAAACCTCTCTACCACAAGGACACGTCTCCTCTGAGATGCAGAAATAAAACCATATGAAGACATCAGTTGTTAAAATAATTTTTTAAAGATTCTCTTTAAGATTCTAAAAAATTATTGTTAACTCTATAAAGAGTGACAATAACGTGGTTAGGTTTTTATAAAGTCCTCAACTGGGGACTTCCCTGGTGGCACAGTGGTTAAGAATCTGCCTGCCAATGGCGGGCACACGGGTTCGAGCCCTGGTCCGGGAAGATCCCACAGGCCGCAGAGCAGCTAAGTCTGTGCACCACAACTACTGAGCCTGCGCTCTAGACCCTGCGAGCCACAACTACTGAAGCCCATGCACCTAGAGCCCATGCTCTGCAACGAGAAGCCACCACAATGAGAAGCACGCCCACCGCAAGGAAGAGTAGCCCCCGCTCTCCGGAACTAGAGAAAGCCTGCATGCAGCAACGAAGACCCAACGCAGCGAAAAATAAATAAAATAAATTTATTAAAAAAAAAAAGTCCTCAACTGTTACAGATATATAATAATGGATCTATAGATGACATATCTTGTATTTGTTTTAAAATAGGCAAATAAAATTTAAAAATTAAAGTTAGACAAAATAAGACTGGCAAAATATTGATTACAGTTGAAGCTAGGTGATGGGTACTTGTTATTCTCTACTCTTGTATACATTTTGAAATCTTCCAGAATTAAAAGAAAAAATAAAATTTTCTTTAGTGAACCTTCTCACAGAGCTAAATTTTGGGGTATAGCCAATAAAATCTGTAGACTCAAGAAAACCTTAGTGCAGTCAAGAAAATTTCAAAATTTTAATATTTTAAACAGTAAAATGTTTCACCCCTTGGTAATCATCTAATTTCTAATTAGCTCAAGATATACAGTAAGCAGGGCTAAGGCAATTCTTAAATATTAAGAAAGATATATTTCTAGTTTATGAATTTAAAAAAAGATTTAAAGGCAATCTATAAAATGAGAACTTTTAACTTGCAAAGCTTTTCAAAGAGAGAGAATATGAACTACTTATCAAGTTTCAGAGGTATTGTCAAAACATCGGGCCAAAAGCTCTCTCAAACCACATGAAATTGAGAAGAGCATGTACCCCAGGTCAGGGGTGCTTCTAGCAACCTCTAAAAAGGAGAAGTCCTTGTCTCCAAGAAACTGGCCTTTAGAGATCTCTTTCTGATGCCAGTTTTCCTCCCGAAAAGGACAGACCCTCCTGTCAGTGTGGCAGCTGCCCCCTCTTAAAATCCTGGTGCCCTGAAGCCTCTGATCTTTAAAGAAAACCTCTGTTTATTTTTAATTTCATGCTACTTTTTTCCACTCGTATATTCAGCAAAACAAAACCGACAAACAAAAATACCCCCTTACTGGCTGGTAACATTGCTTTAAATATGAGTGAGTTCATTTGAAGGACCAGAAAAGGGGGCGGCATCTCATCACCATCACCCAGAGTCAGTGTGGCCCCCTTCCTTCCAGCCCCACCCAATGAAAACAGTGGTCCAGCTGTCTGACCCTGCACATACTACCAATTCATCCTCCTGGTCTTTACTTAGAAATCTGACTGTGAGTCTACAGTGCTGTTCAACTAGACAACATCCCTCAACCCACAGCCAGAAGTAAAAATATTGGCCAGAAAGCCACATTTAACCAAGTTTATACCTAATTGGCTGAAAGCAGTTTTGTTGTGCTGCTGTTTATTTTATTAATTTAATTTAATCAAAGTGGAAAAAATTCTGATGTTCAGAATACAAAGATTAATCTTATTTCACTTTTGAAATTGCATTGCTCCCTATTTATGGAAAGTTTCTGGAACATTATCTGCACAGCACATGAGGGTCCTTAAATGCCACTTGGTGAAGGGTGTACATACCAGATAGACAGTCTCTGGTCATTGTCTACAAATCACTAATTTTCCTGTTTCTCGTAGTTTTCAGTAAAATTTGTGAAAATTACTTAATACAGTTTTAGGAGGAATAACACAGATCCACCCCTAGACATGAGAAAGAATGAAAACTAGGAGATATCCATTAAAGTCCCTAGTTTGCTTTTAGCCTGCGAAATTAAATTTCAATTCAATTGAATGTTTCTACTCAAATATTCAAACTGTTGAGTGTCTTAGAAAGTAATATCTCTCATATTATTTATTTAAATCGCAAGGGACTTGGCCACTACAGGTGAAGTCATTTTATGAGGAATGGTGTCTACAATTTAGGCCTCTAAATCTCAAAGATCAGCATTTTTCAAACTGGTATCCAAGAATACCAGGTATACCAGGTATATCAATACCTGTGTATTACCAGGCTTCTCTCAGAAGTGTTCTGGGCTCAAAATCAGCTTGCGAAACTCTGACCTAGACAGTTAAGCAGATTTAATTAGAATTTAGAGACTCTTGAATGTGCATTCTGAACCTCTAAGGAACAAATCATTACAGCATTTTCTCAAGTGACTTGCCCACAGAACCCCTTTTGAACCACATCCATTAACATCTGCCATAAGTAAAGACACCAAGATAAATGCAATATGTTTTAACACACAACATTTCAGTCAAATATTCCCCTACATTAAAAAGTTATAGTTGTTTTAAAAAGTATTAAAACTCCTGGGTTCTCTGGGAAAGTATGTAAAAGAAAACAAAGAGCTCTAAATCTGGTGAGGTAGGAGATCAGCCATGCTGATTTCAAGCAAAGGGAATTTATAAGATCTCTGCTTGAGATGAAGGAAATAAAAAGCACCACCGACCCAAGATAGCAATTCACCGAGTGAAGATAGGTCACCACAATTCCATTACGTGAAATGCCTACCTGTATTGTTTGGAGTCCTCACACAATTGAGGTCTGTATCGTACTTAGGACAGAGAGATGCTTGATAAACACAACTTAAGAAACCTGTGTGGACAGCTAAGTCAGAGGAATGATACTACCTAACTTAATATAAAACTACAGTAATCAAAAGACAGTATGGTACTGGTGAAAGAACAGACAAACAAATCATGGGAACAGAATAAATTGCCCAGAAATAGACACACACAGATATAATTCTAATCTTTGACAACGGAGGCAATTTAATGGAGAAAGGAGAGTCTTCTCAACAAATGATCCTGGAAAATCCTGATGTCCACTTGCAAATAAAGCTGTGTGAACATTCATGTACAAGTCTTTGTTTAGATACATGCTTTCATTCCTCCTGGATAAATACCTGGTGTATTTCCTAGGTATTTATATATTTATATACCTAGGTTATATTGTAGGTGTATGTTCAACTTGTTAAAAAACTTCCAAACTTGGAGCTTCCCTGGTGGCACAGTGGTTAAGAATCTGCCTGCCAATGCAGGGGACATGGGTTCGAGCCCTGGACAGGGAAGATCCCACATGTCACAGAGCAACTAAGCCCGTGAGCTACAACTACTGATCCTGCGCTCTAGAGCCTGCGAGCCACAACTGCTGAGCCCGTGTACCACAACTACTGAAGCCCACACACCTAGAGCCCGTGCTCTGCAATAAGAGAAGCCACCGCGGGCTTCCCTGGTGGCGCAGTGCTTGAGAGTCCACCTGCCGATGCAGGGAACGCGGGTTCGTGCCCTGGTCCGGGAAGATCCCACATGCCGCGGAGCGGCTGGCCGCACACAGCAACGAAGACCTAACACGGCCAAAAATCAATCAATCAATCAAAATAAAACAGAAAAAAAAAAAAAAAAAAAAAAAAAAAAAAAAGAGAAGCCACCGCAATGACAAGCGTGCGCACCGCAACAGAGTAACCTCTGCTTGCTGCAACTAGAGAAAGCCTGTGCGCAGCATCGAAGACCCAACGCAGTCAAAAATAAATAAATTAAATAAATTTTAAAAAAAAACAAAAAACTTCCAAACTGAACAACATGGATTAATTTTATTTTATTTACTTTTTCTTAAGTTTTTTTTTTTTTTTAAATATAGACCATTTTTAAAGTCTTTACTGAATTTGTTACAATGTCACCTCTGTTTTATGTTTTGGTTTTTTGGCCCAGAGGCATGTGCGATCTTAGCTCCCCAACCAGGGATCAAACCTGCACCCCCTACATTGGAAGGCAAAGTCTTAACCACTGGACCATCAGGGAAGTCCCAACATAGATTAATTTTAAAATAATTATGCTGAGTGAAAAAAGCAAGAGAAAATTATACATGTGGTATATTCCATTTATATACATTTCTAGAAAATCCAAACTGATCACAGTAACAGAAAGAAGATCAGAAGTTACAGAAAGAAGATCAGAAGTTACAGAAAGGAGGGGGAGATTACAAAGAGGCATGCAATTTGGGGATGTGTTTGACATGCTCACTATCTTGATGGTGACGATGGTTAGACAGATGTAGATGTACGTCGAAATTTATCAAACTGCACACTGTCAATTATTTCTCAACGAAGTTGTTAAATGCAATGAAAAAGAAAGAAAGAAAGAAAGAAACCTGGGAATCCTAGGCCAAGTCTCTGAATCACCAGCGTCCTCCTCTATGTGGAAACTATGCAGAGGAATTAGGACATGAGGCTTCCCTGATGGTCCCCACAGCACACCCACGTGTGCCATCTCTCCTCAGGGGGTAGTGCTAACACTGGTTAAGAACCAGTCAGTCCTCAGCCTCATAGAATCAGAAATGAACTCTAAGCATTGAACTTGAAGAACTGTTTTTTTTTTCTCTCCACCAACTTGTCCTGAATTAAGAAAACACAATCCTACTTCTATTATGTTGGATCAATGATACAATCCATCTTACCTGAGTGAACTATGGCTGAACTGAGGTGTCCAACTGGGGGAAAAGACTAAGCATAAGCAGCCCAACAACTCAAAAGATTCTTGTGTTAGGACAGGCAACACGTCCCACTCAAGTTACTCCATAAGCTCCAAAACCTGCTGAAGTTCCCTGTTTTACAGAAAAGTGAGCACCTACCATCTGTTGGTTGGTTATTTGACTGTGGCCCCGGTGGGATGAGGCTCTACAGATCTTGTCAAGTTAGACATCTCAGGATACAGACCCGGAAAGCTTATATTCTCGTCTTATGACAGAGCACGAATGTCAAGTTACTTTCTTCCCTTTTGACCTGTTGCACCTATAAGATGTACAGGGCAAAGCAACTTCCTCCACAAATCCCAAATGCAAAGTAAGAAAAATATTACTGTGAAGAGAACGATAAAAATGAGTAGCCTAAAAACACAAGATTGGTGTTTTGAAACTCTTCTGACAATTGTCACATGCCTAGTTCCTTTTGAGCCCTTGCACCAGAGTTTCATTCTTGTAGATTTAGAAGTCACAATCCCAATTCCCACCTAATCCCTACACACCATGTCATATTCCGGGAATTACTCTCTTGTTAAATGGCTGCTTCTTTCAAAGGATGTGCGTTTGGTAGTAAAATAATTACGTCACATCCTTGCTTAGGAATTCGATAATATAAAATGTTCTGAAATCCACCGCATGCCATAGGAAGGCTAAATAGTTTCTGAGCCTGACAGATAAACAATTTTGACAAAGGAGGAAACCAGCGTTATCTCAAGTAAAGTTTAGATTTTTAAGGTTCAAAAAATTTTAGATGCTAATATTACTTCTTTTTTTTCTTTTTGGCCACGCCCCACGGCTTGTGGGATCTTAGTTCCCCGACCAGGGATTGAACCCAAGCCCTCCACAGTGAAAGCGAGAAGTCCTAACCACTGAACTGCCAGGGAATTCCCTAATACTATTTCTTCTGATGAAAGACTTGTCCCTAAGACACAAGCGTCAGAAACTTCACCACGGAGGGAGTCCCCAAAATATACAGTGCCCAAACTTTGCACAACAAACTCCAATCGCCAATACAAGACGCACATCTGGATTGAGTGCGGGTCCAGTGGTAGAGGCTCATCATTACCTGGTTATAGCGGAGAAGGCAGAGATGAGAAAAGGGGAAACACAAGAAAGTCTCTTAAAAGAAGCCCTTCTCCTATTCTGAGATGTTTATTTGCTCGTTTGTTTTAAGCAGCCCAAGGGAGCACGCATCACCTCCTTTGGCAGGTACCTCTACACCATGTTATTGTGGTAGAGAGAGATAGAACAGATGTTTACTCCAAATTTTGCCCAACACCAACAACATACTTTTTTTTTTTTTTTTTTTTTTGGCCACGCCGCACAGCTTGCAGGATCTTAGTTCCCCGACCAGGGACTGAACCCAAGCCCTCGGCAGTGAAAGCACCAGGGAACTCCCAGCGACATACCATTTAATTAGGAATATAACTGAGACCACTGTCAAAGTTAAATAGCATACTTTATCAGTATGCAAATTTAGTGGCCATACTGCTTTTGAACCACGTTGCTTAAAATGACTGCTGATTTTGAAAAAAAAATCCAGTTAGAGAGAACATATTGATCATCTTGCTGCTAATTCAGTTCTAAGCTTGTGATCCGTCTGACTGAAAAAGAAAACAGGCAAAGTTGCTTGTCTTATTTTCAGTAAAATGAACTTAATTTGCAAAGATGGCCCATCTAAGATAATATGATTTAGAATCAACAATTGCTATCCTATAATGTTCTATCCTAAATATTTCTAGCACAATCACTGGAAAAGCTAAGATACAGAATAGCAAACCTCCCAATTGCTACTCCACAAAGAGCAGAGCTGCGTTTGCTAAAAAGCATCTATTGCTTCCTGGCCTGAATTCTAAACTGCTTTTTGATTGATTAAATGTCTGCCTCACATCTGCTTCTTTTTGAAGCCTGCTAAGCAGGGGGTTTCACTGCTAGAACCTCTCCTGCCTGAAGCTTTTAGGAGAGAAGGCACCCAGCAAGGAAGGAAGGGGAGGGGGCCAGCCAGCGGCCAGTGAGAGCTATATTAAGCCATCCCCAGGGACGTCCAGAAATGCCTCCTTCTATGTGAAAAAACACTAAAGAAAGTTTCCTATACTCCGTGGCATGGATTATTTAACAAAGTTATTAAACATTTAGCTCTGATAATGGGTTTGAAGATGCCATTCTGGAGGAATCCATTTAGGGTCTGTGATGGCTAACAGCAGAATTAAAATGATAAATTGAAATGGGTTTCTCTGACGTGTGTGCTTAGCCCTGTACTCTCCGGAATTCAAATGGCCTGCTGCATACCAAAAGAAGTGACGTGATCCAGTCCTGCAGCAACCGCAGCATGGCTACTGTTTATCAGTAAGTCTGGTCGGACTAAAACAAGGCCTTTGTCTAGGCCGACGGATTCATAAAGGCAGTTAATGGCAGGACCCTTCCTTAACCGGTAGAAATGCTACAAAGCTCCTCTGGATCCACATAGCACAGTGCAGCAAATGAAAAGCGGGCATTATAAGCAGACAGTTCGGGAGGGGTGCCCAGATCAGTTGCTTATTAGTTGTAAGAGCTTTGTGCAGATTTGCCATCCTCTGAGCCTCTGTTTCTTCACCTATACGATGGCGATAATACTATGCAGAGTTGTCATTGTGGCCACACCCCAACTCAATTAGGCCAGCACCTCTGGGAATGGGACTTGGGAGTATAATATTGACAGAGGAAACTGATCACTGGTGAATGGGGATACTGGATTCGGTCACTGGCAGAGACTGGAACCCAGCTCTCAAAAGGAAAACAAGGGGTGAGGGATAAATTAGCAGATACACACTACTATATATAAAACAGATAAACAACAAGGTCCTACTGTATAGCACAGGGAACTATATATACTCAATATCCTGTAACAGACCATAATGGAAAAGAATATGAAAAAGAATATGTATATATAACTGAGTCACTTTGCTGTACACCAGAAACTAACACAACATTGTGAATCAACTATACTTCAATTAAAAGAGTAAAGACAGGGGCTTCCCGGGGCTTCCCTGGTGGCGCAGTGGTTGAGAGTCCGCCTGCCGATGCAGCGGACACAGGTTCGTGCCCCGGTCCGGGAAGATCCCACATGCCACGGAGCGGCTGGGCCCGTGAGCCGTGGCCGCTGAGCCTGCGCGTCCGGAGCCTGTGATCCGCAGCGGGAGGGGCCGCAGCGGGGAGAGGCCCGCGTACCGCACAAAAAAAAAAAAGGAAAGAAACAGTGACTATTCTAAGAACAGGTTGATGCTGGTCCATACACTTCTTCGGTCTCAGGGGTAGGCTTCCAAACCATCTTGTTCAGATGCCTCTTCCCAAGCCATGCCTCCTGGACAAGTGAAAGCATCTTCAAACCAGACAAAGCAAAACCAAACCCAAACTGACGCAAACGCTAAACACGCTAGTCATCGTGTTCCCTAAGGGATAAAGAGTCACAGCCAATGTCTCTGCAAGTTAAGCATCTCTCAGACTTTACTTTGTAAATTTATTTATTTCATTTATTTTTATTTTTGTCTGCGTTGGGTCTTCGGTGCTGCGCGCAGGCCTTCTCTAGTTGCAACGTGCAGGGACTATTCTTTGTTACGGTGCGCAGGCTTCTCACTGTGGTGGCTTTTCTTATGCGGAGCACGGGCTCTAGGCGCGTGGGCCCAGTAGTTGCAGCACATGGGCTCAGTAGTCGTGGCTCGCGGACTCTAGAGCGCAGGCTCAGTAGTGGTGGCACACGGGCTTAGTGGCGGCATGTGGGATCTTCCCGGACCAGGTCTTGAACCCCCGTGTCCCCTGCATTGGCAGGTGGATCCTTAACCACTGTGCCACCAGGGAAGCCCCTCAGCCTTTACTCTGAATGAGCTAAGTGTCAAGCCTGTTACTAAAACCTCAAGAGGGAAGGTGACGGGGGCAGCCCCACTGCCCTCACTTACAAAACCGGCCCGGCTGCAGCATCTACCCTCAACAGCCCGTGTGCCCCCTTTCTCCAGGAAAACCTAGGCTGGCCTAGGCTGTACTAAGGAAGTCATTCTGAGAGACAATGCCGAGACTGAAAAATGGCAGCTCTGGTTTCTTTTCTTTCTTATTTTCCTGGGTTTTAAAAATTATTCAATAAATATATGTTATTTACACTGCACAGAACACCAACTTTCTTATCAGGATCAAACTCTACCCAAGGGAAAGGGGAGGGTGTTTCTAAAGAAGTAGGCATTGCACAGAGCCTTTGCACTGGCAAAGCCCTATAAATACCACATCAACTACAAGGTATTTGGAGAGTTTTGCATTGGTTTGACTGGTTTTTGCTACCAAATCTATTCCCTCATGCTTCTGCTTCTGACACATACAGGCGGTCAGCACATTCACTAATATACAAACACTCTAAAAAGCATCACCTAATGAAAAATGCATTCACGGTCTAACCAAGCATCATGGTGGATTTGCAGAGGAACTTAAAGCTGTATAACGCTCTCTCTCAGCATTTGGGGTGGAGATCAGCTTGAATCTCTTAACCTGCACTCAAAGGGAATTAAAAAAAAAATGCCCCGTGCCTAGTAAAAAAAAAAAAAAAGTCCTCCAGAATAATACAAGCCTAAGAGGGGAAAGCACTTGCAGTTGGTACTTAATGCTACTTGAATAAGTGATCTTATACAAGTGCATTTCCCGTTAAAAAATAATCCATTAACCTAATTTATAAATCATGTTATACCTGTCAAAATAGCTTTTAGAGCTGCCAGTTATTACAGAGAACATCTAGTAATGCCATTAATACTTTTTTTTTTTTTTTTTTTTGCTTTATCAGTAATACAGGGGAACACAGAGTGGGCCTAATTTTGCACATAAACACACTCAAGGAATCTGTCCTAATTCAGGAAGCAGAAGGTATTCATTTGGGAGAAACCACTCTCTTCTCCATTCTGAATGGGGGGTGGGAGCAGTGAGAGGCAATTCAGGTGCAACCCAAACGCAACAAAAATATGAATTAACTCTTTCAGGAGGATCTCTGTCATCCTGAGTTATAACTTCCAAATTCCGAATAGCAATTAGCTTATCACAGCAGCTACTGTTTGAAAAGTCAGTTTGAAGAATGTGCTCTGATTTCTTTAACCTAAGAAAATATATTTACCCCCAACTCAGCTGGCCTGTCCATCCCAACAACGGTGGTGTCTTGATCAAGTCAACAGCTGCAGTTCTGGTTCTTGTTTGATTGTTTGTTCTATAAAATATATAAGCCCTGACCTCCTTTGAGCTCTGAGCTCTAACCTTATTTGAATCTGATTTTATTCAGGACTCAGTCAAAAGGAGCAAATTACTCTGTTTTGAGACCTGGAGAGACAAAGAGTAGGAAAGGGCTTGTTTCCTCCACAAGTATTTCAATAAATAAAAATGAGCATCTAAGTGGAGATGGCTGATTCTTTTACCACTTGGCAGAAGATGTGTAAGCAAAGTAAATGATTTCCAGAAGTACAGACTTTAACTGCTGGTGAAATAGTCTCCAATACTCCCATCTGAGTGACTAGAGAGGGAAAGCTCCTTTGTTTTTGCTTTTTTAGAATGCAAGCAACACCTTGTCTAACTAGGGTGGGGACTCCTCATGAAGCAGTGAGGGCTTCTGGGAAATGCCTTGCCCACCGTGCCACTGATCTTGAATCTTGAAAGCAAGCAAGGGAGAAACTACCTGGCTATCAGGACACAGAGCTGGCCAGACAGGTGCCAGCCCTCCCTGCTGACTTTATTTGAAATACGAACAAAATCCTTTCAACTTGATGCTATTCTTCCGCAAGTTTGCGTCCCCAGGGAAGAGATCTGTGTCTAAACAGTGTCCTATCAGTGACCCTCTCTCAAAATTGCCTTCATTGTTTCTAAATTACAGCCTACAAAAGATATTATACATGTCAATGATCACAAAGCCTTTGCTCTTTCTGGACTAAATGCTGACTTAAATGAAACAATTTGCTTTAAATTCACAGCATGCAAAAATTACTAGAAACTGGAAAATATATATGGCTTTCTTCACCATATAGACTGTCCAACAACTTCCCTTTCCCTCTACAAGTCACCCAAACAGTAAACAGTAATACTTTGAATATTTTTCTGTTTTCTTTACGTAATCGACTCCTCCCTTTTGGCATGAAACTTTTTTTCCCCTAAAAAAGAGTAAATTGCTACTGGAGAAGTTAGTATAAAAAAAAAAAAACTTTTGATTGTCTTAATACTCATTTGTCTCAAACTTGTGCATTGTTCTTCTAAAAAATCCCCTTTTCACCTTTTCCATAAACTCTCCATTGAGGATCAGAAGCTTACTGGTAATCAGTAGTTTGAAAAAGACACACACAGAAAATGAAATGCAGTTTTCTCTGATGGGTATTGTTACCTCCTGGCAAGGAAAAAATAGTTCAATAGCAAACAATAATGTGAATCATTGCCAGGACGGGAAATTATTTGGTATCCATTCATATAATAATGGGGAAATTGTTTTGAGATTGAAAAGCTTTTATATCAATTAGTTTAGCAAATATCTTATAAAACTGTCTCTAGTTATTGCCTCTGGGAAATAGGGGACGACATTTTGCTTTAATATGTAAGTTTTTATGATGGAAGAGCATTACTTGAACTCAATAGACTCCCCACTCTGTTGCTTCATAAATTATGTTCTTCATAGTAATTATTCTTTCTTTAATATAAATTTATTTATTTTATTTATTTATTTTTAGTTGTGTTGGGTCTTCGTTTCTGCACGCGGGCTTTCTCTAGTTGTGGCGAGAGGGGGCGACTCTTGGTTGTGGTGCGCGGGCTTCTCATGGCGGTGGCTTCTCTTGTTGCGGAGCAGGGGATCTAGGCATGTGGGCTTCAGTAGTTGTGGCTCATGGGCTCAGTAGTTGTGGCTCGTGGGCTCTAGAGCACAGGCTCAGTAGTTGTGGCGCATGGGCTTAGTTGTTCCACAGCATGTGGGATCTTCCTGGACCAGGGTTGGAACTCATGTCCCTTGCATTGGCAGGTGGATTCTCAACCACTGAGCCACCAGGGAAGTCCCACAGTAATTATTCTTAAGGTCACAGAATCTCATAACTTGGACCACTACACACTCACATCTTGCACTGCAGTCTCCTGACTGACCTTCTAAGTTCACTCTCCAAAATCAATTGTATGAGTCTGCTCGAGCTGCTATAACAAAATACCACAGACTGGGTGGTTTAAACAACAGAAATTTATTTATCATGGTTTTGGAGGCTGGGAAGTCTAAGATAAAGGTCCTAGCCAATTTGATTTCTGGTGAGGGCCTGCTTCTTAGCTTGTAGATGGCCACCTTCTCACGATGCGCTCACACGGCGAAGGGAGAGCACTCCCTGGTATCTCTCCTTATAACGACACAAATCCTTTCAGGCCCTACTCTATGACCTCATTTAGCCTTAATTACCTCCAAATACAGTCGCACTGTGGGTCAGGCCTTCAATACGTGAATTTTAGGAGGATAGAGTCTGTCCACAGCAGGAAGTAATCACTAGAAGGGGCCACAGGGAGGTTTCTGGGACGCTGGGAATGGTCTACAAACTGACGTGGATGCTCTTTACACACGTGTGTTCATTTTGTAAGAAGGCATCAAGCTATACCCTTAAGGTTTGTAGGCTTCACTGGATGTAAGTGGACCATAAGCAAACAAACCTAAAACCCCTCCAAACCGCAGGACAGGAATAAAGATGCAGACGTAGAGAATGGACTTGAGGATATGGGGAGGGGGAAGGGTAAGCTGTGACAAAGGGAGAGAGTGGCATGGACATGTATACACTACCAAATGTAAAAGAGATAGCTAGTGGGATGCAGCCACATAGCACAGGGAGATCAGCTCGGTGCTTTGTGACCACCTAGAGAGGAGGGATAGGGAGGGTGGGAGGGAGACGCAAGAGGAAGGAGATATGGGGATATATGTATACGTATAGCTGATTCACTATGTTATAAAGCAGAAACTAACACACATTGTAAAGCAATTATACTTCAATAAAGATGTTAAAAAAAAAACCCTCGGACCATCCATCTGGCTGCCCAGTGGACAATGGAAAGAAGGAGGCCAAGAATAGAGGCAGGGAGACTGCTGCTGCTGCGTCCAGTGCAGAGCTAGAAGCAGGGAGGAGACCCTGGGGACAGGAAGGATCAACCTGAAATAATGGACATGAAGCCAGCAGGACCTGCCAATGGAAAAAGAAGGACTCCCAGACTTGAGGCGGGGTTATGTCAGTGACAGTTCCTAAGTTTAGAAAAGAAAAACTTGTCCCTGTTCACTGCTTAAAACCCTGAGCTTTCGGTCTTTATACTGAATTTCTCTCTCTTTCTCTCTTACACACACACACATTCTCTGAGCCAGAATGTCTATTCCTGACGAGACCCTAGCTGCATGGTTCCTTAATCTCTACATAGTGCCTGTTTCCTCACTGGTAGAAAGAGGATTTACAAGTTTACTTGTACAAAGCACTTAAGACAACACCTGACACGTAGTACACACTCAATTAATGTTAGCTATTAGTATTACACAAATGACAAATCATGCTTCCCTCTGTTTTGCTAGCCAACAGTTCATTCATGTCTTTTCTCGACACTACTCTCTAGGAGAGGAATAACATCTCAGATGCAAGAGCCTAGACACTTGGGCATCACCTTGGGCTTTTCTGCTTCTCTTTCATCCCCAAGTGCCATTCCACCAACTGCCATCATTTCTTATGTCTTCAATGCTGTCTACACCCATTCCTTGATCTCTGCCCTAGCTCAGGCTTCAACGTTTCATTGAATCAATGTCTGATTTAATGCAATATCCTAAAAGCTGATCTCCCTGACTCTGGTTAGTTCTCTAACGCAATCTGTCACGCCAGTCTCCTTTAGTTCCTAACCGTAATTCCCCGCCATCAACTACAGAGGCCCAGCCTCCTTATCTAAGAGCCTCTGCCTTTCCATGATTTCATACTACCCTCTTCCTTAAAGGCTCCGCCCTGAGCTAATCAGGAAGAAATTCTCAACCGTCTTCACCAGTCACCTCTGAATTTTTATACAATGCAGGCTATGCAGGGAAGCTTCAAGGGCTAAGCTAAGATAAAAAATCTACTCCGTGAGGATGGGGGACACACCCAGCACCTTACACATAATACGCTTTAGGTAAATAGTTATTTTTTTAATTTTTTTAATAAATTTATTTATTTCTGGCTGCATTGGGTCTTCGTTGCCGTGCGCGGTCTGCTCCTTCTGGTGGCTTCTCTTGTTGCGGAGCTGGGGCTCTCGGTTCTCATTCTGGTGGCTTCGCTTGTAGTGGAGCACGGGCTCCCGGCGCGCGGGCTTCAGTAGTGGTGGCTTGAGGGCTCTAGAGCGCAGGCTCAGTAGTTGTGGCGCACAGGCTTAGTTGCTCCGGGGCATGTGGGATCTTTCCAGACCAGGGCATGAACCTGTGTCCCTTGCATTGGCAGGTGGATTCTTAAGCACTGCGCCACCAGGGAAGTCTGGTAAATAGTTATTGAATTCAAGTGTGACTAGCTTGAACAGAAACTGGAGGTAGACAGCAGGGAACGAATCAAGTCAACAGACAAGAGGCAAAAGGGAAGAAGCAATTACATCAAAGAATCCCTACGAGCGCTAACACCAATAGACCCAGGCCAAAGAGCCTCTCACTTTGGACAGTCCATTCTGGCGGTCCTCTGGCCCTTCCCTCCCCTACGGAAACCAAGAGGGCAAACCTACCTGAAGTTACCATCCCACCAGCCTGGGGACCCAAGACTGTGGAGTTCCCAGGGCACCCCAAGGCCAGGGGCCTGCCAAAGGCTGTTTGTTATGATGGAGTTTGGGGGGTAGGGACAAAGCTTGGACAGTGGGCTGGTTAATCACATCCATGTGCTGAAGCCTCTCAGGGGCAGCCCGGAGTGGGAAGAAGGCAAGCTGGAGGCTGGCCCTCCCTCCGGCCTGCCTCCTTTCTGGTAGGGAAGGTCTAGGGGTCTAAGAATTCTAAACTCAGATCTGGCCTTCTAGGTCATTATGAAGGTATGTTTTTCAAGATAAGACAATAGCATTTCATTTAACAGTGTGTTAACTTGATTAATAGTTTTAAAATATTTTGACATGTGGTACATGTGTCTTCATTTGTATTCTTGTCCTGGGCCCTGCAAACATGAGGGGTGAGCCTATGAGAACTAAATCCGGGTTATGAGCAGCCCAAGGCCTAAAGGGAAAAACCCAGCACCATCCATTAGAGTCAGCCCAGAGGGGTGAACAGCCAACCTCCAGGATTCTACTCAGGCTCTGCTTCCTGGAGCTGGGTGACCTTAGTTAAGCTGCTTCACCAGTCAGCCTGTGCCTCAGTTTCCTCATCTGTAAAATGGATCTAATAGTACCTACATCTCAAAAGGTTGTTGAAAGGATTACATGAGTTAATATTTGTAAAGTTCCTGAAACAACCCCTGGGACATAATAAGCACTATGTAAGAGTTTGTTAAAGAAACAAAACGTATGTGGAGAAAAGGAGCCACAGGAAATCAGGTCCCAACCTCACAAAGAATGCATTAACCACAAAACCCAAGACTTAAAAATCCATGGTATCATTAGATAACAAAGGGTTAAGTTCAGGATTGGGGGCTTGGCCTGTAAACCCAATCCTTATGTGTAGGAAACTTCTAAGGGAAGACACTTCCAGCAACTCAACTCACCAAAAACATTAGAAAAAATTGTTTGCTGAGGGACTTCCCACAGATGTGAAAATATAAACCGTGAGTTTTTTTTTGTTTTTTTTTTTTTGCTGTATGCAGGCCTCTCACTGCTGCGGCCCCTCCCGTCGCGGAGCACAGGCTCCGGACGCGCAGGCTCAGCGGCCATGGCTCACGGGCCCAGCCGCTCCGCGGCATGTGGGATCCTCCCGGACCGGGACACGAACCCGCGTCCCCTGCATCGGCAGGCGGACTCCCAACCACTGCGCCACCTGGGAAGCCCTAAACCGTGAGTTTTGAAGCATATAATAAGACCCCAACAGATAAAATGGGCAAAGAATACCGTTCGTAACACGAAACTAAATCAGTAAATCAACACATGGAAATATATTCACCTGCTCTAATCAAGTAAAAGAATTCAAACACCAAAGCAAACTTAAGATGCCATCCTTCACCTGTCTAAGTAAACTCTACCAATATCAGTGACATGGCAGTAAAATCTGAACACTTACTTGTTCCCAGCGGCATCAAAATTAGCATCACTTGTGAAAGCACACCCTTAACCACCAATTTGTAGAGGAAGGCTCACAAGTTAAGCCACTTCTCTTGGGTAAGTGGCAGACTGAGGATTCAAATCCATATCTTGATGACAAAACATTTGCTGTTTCTACCATTCGTGAAACCGGGAAGTTTACCCTCAGGAAATAAGAGAAGATCACAGAAGCAAAGACACTCCCTGCAGAAGAGAAATCAGCTGTCAGTGTGTTCACTGGCAAATAAAAAGAATGACGTAGTTAGCTGTAATGTATTTTTTAAAATGACATGGAAACACAGGAAATTCTATAAGTGAAAGCAAAATGGGAGTGTTTTCAAGCTAACTGCAACTCAATAAACATTCATATGCTTATGAATCACAAATTATGGATTAAATATATTGAATACATGTAAATTTAAAATTCTTATGCCAAAAGGGAGGGAGTGTTCTGAGTATTTTTAAAGTATCTAATATTATAATATCTTTAAGAAGGAGGGCGACAGAATACAATTATGAAACATTAGAGCTTGACGTGTTCGTCTTTGAGACCATCCAGAACAGTCTCTCCATTACACTGCTGAGAACCCAGCCCTGAAAGAATGCTATTTGTCCAAGGTCACAGACCTCATGAGGAATAGAAACCACACTAAAAAATTCTCAGCTTCAAGGCCACTGTTCCCATCTCCTTCTCTATCTCTACCTTTCTTTTAAAAAGATAACATTGGGCTGCCCTGATGGCACAGTGGTTAAGAATCTGCCTGCCAATGCAGAGGACACGGGTTCAAGCCCTGGTCCGGGAAGATCCCATATGCCACGGAGCAACTACGCCTGTGTGCCACAACTACTGAGCTTGCTCACTAGAGCCCGCGAGCCACAACTACTGAAGACCACGGGCCTAGAGCCTGTGCTCCGCAGCAAGAGAAGCCACGTGCGCCGCAATGAAGAGGAGGCCCCGCTCACCACAGCTAGAGAAAAAGCCCACGCAGCAACGAAGACCCAACGCAGCCAAAAATCAATCAATAAAATAAATTAATTAATTAAAATAAATAAGTAAATACATTAATTAAAAAAAGAAAAAGAAAATAATAAATGGCTCTTGGATTCTCCCTCATTGTGAGTCTATCCACATTCGTACATTGCAGACCCAAAGATTTCCTTCCACATAGAAATTAATATGAAATTGGAATTCCCGGGCAGTCCAGTGGTTAGGATTCTGAACTTTTACTGCTGAGGTCCCGGGTTCAATCCCTGGTCAGGGAACTGAGATCCCACAAGCCATGTGGCATGGCCAACAACAACAACAAAAGAAATTAACATACAATTAACTCATGAACTTTTCAAATACTACCTGAAGTGATACATTTCATCATTGTAGATGTTCAGTAAAATATAAAAATATGAAAGAGAAGGTGAACAGTGTTTACTATCCCCCTTTCACAGCTGTAAGAAAAAAGAAATGCTTCTTCTCTACTAGGAACACACACACTCACACACACACTCACACACACACCTATTAGCTGTTCCCTAAGGATCTGAAAGGGAAGTCTTAACAAGTCTCATATATTCCAGTGATTAATGCTTTATTTAACATTACCAAAAATACCAGTACCAGGCAAACCAATGCAACTGAAGAATAAATTCTTACAAAGTCCACACATTACTCCTAAAATCTGTTCCTATGTATATTCTTATTAGCATTTAAAATGACTTTTATCTCTGTTCAAAAAGAACAGAAGGGAAATACTAAAAAAGAAGTAGGATTTATAGCCCTGTTAAAATACAGTATATACTAAAGAAAATGGTTAAATAGGAGGCAATAGTCTACTTGCAGCTTAAGCTTTGCTCATTTTATTAAGGAAACAGGTTATTTTTAAGACCTAAGAATTAAACTCATTCAATAAATACCTACTGAGTGTCCATTACTTATCAAGCATCAAATTTTCAGTTAAAGAAATGTAACAGGAATATTTTCAAAGTATTTCAGTTCTACAAAGTTCTCTCGTTGTAAAACTCTAGATGCTTAGAAACTATATGTGTCCTCTTCCCATCCATTTTGCATTTTAAAAACTCTTCCTCTTCAAGGAGTAGATCCAGAAAATGAGTTTTATCTGTCTGGGTGTGGTTATCTTAGGAGGATTCCACCACCAAAGAAAAACACAAGGCTTTCCCTTAACTTAGGAACATACACATTGCCGAGGAAAGCACTCCAGTCTATGTAACATTTACAACTGACAAATGGTTCTTGTAGCCCCGTCGATTAATAAGTGATCCCCATCTGCTCCAACGGAAATCGGGAGCTCCAGCGCACAGAGCCCACCTTGAAACAGCTGCAGAAGCAATTACCCCTAGGAAAGGACGGATGCATTTTCTTCTGTATCTTCGAGATTTTATAAGTCGCTGTATTTGTTTTTAGGTTTGTTTTCGTGTTCACTAAATGACCACAAGCAAGATTTGTTTAAAATGGCTTAAACTGAGTATGTGCCTGTAGAAATGCACACACAAGGAATTCCACCTCAAAACCTCCAAGAAAAAGGCAATCCTTCCATATCAATCCACGAAGGATAGTCTTTTAAACAACAGGTCCCCTTGTATCCTTACTAATTGGATAAATCAACAAAAAGGGCTATCTAAATCTTTCACAAAAAGATAGGATTGTGATCAAACACAATCAGAGACTGCCTAGGAGGAAAAGGTAAAATAAACGTTAAGGAAATAAAATAAGTTCCTCCAAATCTTCGAATCTCCCCGTGTACTGTGCTCCTGGAACCACTCCCAGCCCCCGCTGGCTTCCTTTTGTGTGAGCCACCGGGAAGCTCTGTCCACAGGGAGAGGCGACGCAGTGAGTGTGAGGCAGGTTCAGCGCTGGGAGGGAACCGTATCCCTTCAGCTGCCCGGACCGCTGACAAAGTTACTTGAAAGAATGCTCAACATCATTAATCATTAGAGAAATGCAAATCAAAACTACAATGAGATATCATCTCACACCAGTCAGAATGGCCATCATCAAAAAATCTAGAAACAGGGCTTCCCTGGTGGCGCACTGGTTGGGAGGAACACTCTTGCACTGCTGGTGGGAATGTGAATTGGTTCAGCCACTATGGAGAACAGTATGGAGGTTCCTTAAAAAACTACAAATAGAACTACCATATGACCCAGCAATCCCACTACTAGGTATATACCCTGAGGAAACCAGAATTCAGAAAGAGTCATGTACCAAAATGTTCATTGCAGCTCTATTTACAATAGCCCGGAGATGGAAACAACCTAAGTGCCCGCCGTCGGATGAATGGATAAAGAAGATGTGGCACATATATACAATGGAATATTACTCAGCCATAAAAAGAAACGAAATTGAGCTATTTGTAATGAGGTGGATAGATCTAGAGTCTGTCATACAGAGTGAAGTAAGTCAGAAAGAGAAGGACAAATACCGTATGCTAACACATATATATGGAATTTAAGAAAAAAAAATGTCATGAAGAACCTAGGGGTAAGACAGGAATAAAGACACAGACCTAGCAGAGAATGGACTTGAGGATATGGGGAGGGGGATGGGTAAGCTGTGACAAAGCGAGAGAGTGGCATGGACATATATACACTACCAAACGTAAAATAGATAGCTAGTGGGAAGCAGCCGCATGTGCTTTGTGACCATCCAGAGGGGTGGGAGGGAGGGAGACACAAGAGGGAAGAGATATGGGAACATATGTGTATGTATAACTGATTCACTTTGTTATAAAGCAGAAACTAACACACCATTGTAAAGCAATTATACTCCAATAAAGATGTAAAAAAAAAAAAAGCTAACTTGGTTTCATTAGCCATCCTTTCTCATTTCCACTAACGCCCTGAGCAAAAACAGAAACAGCAATCCAAGGCATTGGCACCTATGAAAATGTCTTCATCACTTTGCAATGTGTAGCGAACATTTGGAGGAAGAAATCTACATTTTCAATTCCTTCCTGGCTCTGCTAGCAAGAATTTGCAACAATGACTAACCAGCAGAACACCATGCTATTACACTGAACTTTTACAGCTATAGCTTTGCTACATTTAAATTCTGTGCAAGATTTTAAAAAGTGTTCAGGGAGTTCCAAGAGGGAGGGGATATATGTGTACATATAGCTGATTCACTTCGTTGTACAGCAGAAACTAACACAACATTGTAAAGCAACTACACTCCAAAAAAAAAAAAAAGTGTCCCAGGAACATGGAAAGATAAAAAAAATAGGAGATTCATTGTTCTACACTCAAAATTGTATTTCAAGGTCTCTTTAAGCTCACCACTACCCTAATGACGTTTATACACAAAATTTCAGTCTCATCAATTTGTTAACCGACAATTGTTAGACCAAGAAAAATTGTCAGGGGTGTCATTGATTAATATTATGGTCAATCTAATTTTTATCCTTTAGTAGCTATTTTCTTCCTGCAAAGATGAATGCTGATAAACACTTAAAACCAGTCTAGATGTCTAGATAAATAGAACAGTTTTCCAAGTCAATGAGGCTTTCTGATGGTTTAACCTGCATAAAGTCATTCAACGAAAATAAGACTAGAAACAGTCCTGCAATCCCCACAGTGGAGTGAAAAATACAAACGCACAACTTGCAGGCAGACAATGAAATGCAGGTGGTTTTTTGAGACAGATGCCAGGAAAATAATTATTTAAAATCTTACTCCTTCCAGCGATAGTCATAGTATAAGATTTCTTGTTTTTAACATTCAAAGTACTAAATCAATATAAAACGTATAAATGTATAAATGTTCTGATTTTTAAAAAAAGACTGTTACTGATTCATTCAAATGTCTCCTACAACAAAAATATGAGCCTAGGAAATGTGGCATCTCCTATAATGGAGTTTCTGAGGGAAGGTCTCAGTCAGGCAGTTTTTTGGATCACCTTGTTGGAGGGTAGATTCATTATGCAAACATCTAGTCTTCAACAGGTTTTCCCCTTTTCTAGATGTAAAATGTACATGCATTCTTCAAGGATTACTCTGAGGGTTCAACATCCAAAATGCAAATAACATAGGAGACCTCAAACTTGACACAAGGGACACTACCCAGTTCTAGGTTCTCTCAGATGCAAAACCTCTGCCCTTTCCAACGCCTTCCAAACACAGCACGCTAAGGAGCTAGGAAGATGATGGTTTAGGCACCCTTGCTGCGAAGCTCAAAATGGCCGCCAGGGTGATCCATCCGCAACACTGCTGGACCACGTTTGGGTCAAACAAGTTTGTGAGAACTGGCTTGGAATTCTAACCTCTGCTTTCGTACATTGTCTCTATGAACCTGAGTTTGTGTGTGTGTGTATTTTTAAGGCTTTTGAAGTTAGAAACTATAAAATTGTGAAATGGCACCCAGTCACAAATACTCCTTTTTTCTAAGAATATGCAAAAGAGATAACGGTTGTGTTAACTTGGAATTTCCACTTTTTTCCCCTCTGCTACTTTTTAATCTTTCTACAGTTTCTAATTTCCATATTTATAATACGGAAAGACCCTTACCGGGTCAGGGACAGAACTTTTTTTTTTTTTTTGCGGTACGCGGGCCTCTCACTGCTGTGGCCTCTCCCGCTAAGGAGCACAGGCTCCGGACGCGCAGGCTCAGCGGCCATAGCTCACGGGCCCAGCCGCTCCGCGGCATGTGGGATCTTCCCGCACCGGGGCACGAACCCGTGTCCCTGCATCGGCAGGCGGACTCTCAACCACTGCGCTACCAGGGAAGCCCGAGACAGAACTTTTTTGTTTTGTTTTATAATCGACAACTTCTTCCAGGAAAAAAAAAAAAACACTTCTGAAAAAATAATTCTAATTTATTTTAATGAAATTAAGGCCTATTATTCTAGTCAACTGCCTTGCTTCCCTGCTACGCTACCCCTCCCTCCTCCTCCATAACCACCACTCACACCCAGGTGATCCTCAGGAACTGAGGGTAACGACCATCTTGATCCCATTTTTTTAACCAGTCTAAGCAATAACTATCTAACCATTCTCTTGTTCTGTTAAATAAATATGCTCATAACGTTTTTATTGGGAAAAAAAATTTTTACCTTTAAGAGGAAAACGAAGGGAGAGAAGAGGATACAAAGGAAAAGCTCTTCCCTACAGAAGAACGCCAGATGGAGAAATGTAGAAAGAATGATGGATGAGAATGTTACCATTTTGCATCTCCCAATGTGATTCAGTCGAGGATCTTCAGCGGATGCTAAAACACTGTTTGGCAACAGAATAATCAGCATCGAACTCTCATATTATCCCACAGGGAAAAGCATACCTTCCTAATGAAGAGATCTGGTGAGAATCATTAATCAAATCATCAAACTCAGCATCACCTATTGATATAATCGGGCAGCCAGGCGTTATATGACTCCCTGGGTGATGTGACAGTAGGTACTCAGTAACACCTAGGTGTATTCTTGCTAAGACTGTTCAGCCTCAATCTAATCATAGAAAAACAAATCCAATGAGCCCACTATCCAATAAACTGGCTTGGGCTCTTTATAAAAATAAATCCCACAAAAAACAAAAAGGCAGAAGTATTCTAGTTTAAGAGACTAAAAGAAACAGAACTGAATGCAATATGGGACTTCTGATTAGATCCTGGATCCAATTTTTTGAAATGCAGGTATAAAATATGTTTAAGGAATAGCAGAAGTTTGAATACGGACTCTATATTAGATGATATCATCAATTTTATGTTAAATTTCTCAAGTGTGATAATGCTACTGTGGTTAAGCAGAAGAATGCAAGAATTTATTCTTAGGAGGCAGTGCTAGACTCTTTAGAAGTATTGTGATATCTAAAAGAGTTCAGTAACCATACATACACACAAAAGTATACAAACAAGACAAGAAAAAGCAAATCTGGCAAGTGTTGATGACTGGCGAATTTACACAAGTAACTGCTACTATGTTATTTGGTGAGAAACATATTTAACCAACAGAAATTCTCACCACCTCCTCACCATGGAAACATTTAATTATTCCGTCAACTCCCCCATCTAGAAACAGTATTTCTTATCTATTAAGTCAGGACTGTAAGAACCATTTTTCAGAAGCCAGAACGCACTTTAACTGCCAAGGATGCACAATGCATACTGTTCCCTTGGATCCACTGTGCTGTTTGCTGTACAAACATTCATTTCAGAAGGCATCTTTAATTTTTAGCTTTACTTGGCTGTATAAGAATACCAGATATTGATTGGGCTTCCCTGGTGGCGCAGTGGTTGAGAGTCCGCCTGCCGATGCAGGGGACACGGGTTTGTGCCCCGGTCCGGGAAGATCCCACATGCCGCGGAGCAGCTGGGCCCATGAGCCATGGCTGCTGAGCCTGCGCGTCCGGAGCCTGTGCCCCGCAATGGGAGAGGCCCACAACAGTGAGAGGCCCGCGTACTGCAAAAAAAAAAAAAAAAAAAAAAAAGGAATACCAGATATTTAGTTCACTAAAAACAAATGGGATCAACATGATTGGCCATCAGGGAAAATGCAAATCAAAGCCACAGTGAGATACCACTTCACAGATCACAAGTACTGGAGAGGATGTGGAGAAACTGGAACCCTCTTATACTTCCAGGGGGAAGGTAAAAGCTGCCTTGGAAACCAGTCTGCTAGTTAACATATAACCCAGCGATTCTACTCCTAGATAAATACCCAAGAGAAATGAACACATACGTCTAAGCAAAAACTTGTACACTAATGTTCTTAGCAAAAAGTGGAAACGACCCAATGTCCATCAACATGGATGGATGCATGGATAAATAAAATGTGGGGTAGAGCCACACAATACAAAATTATTCGGCAATAAAAAGAAATGAAATACTGATACATGCTGCAACATGGATGAACCTGGCAAACATTAAACTAAGTGAAAAAAGTCAGAAACAAAAGGCCACATACTATGTGATTCCATTTATAAGAAATGTCCAGAATAAGAAAGTCTTTACAGATGGAAAGGAGGTTAGTGGTTACCAGGGACTGGAGGGAAGGGAAATGGGGAATGATTGCTAATGGCTATGAGGTTCCTTTTGGGGGTCAAAATGTTCTAAGATGGACTGTTGTGATGGTAAATGTACACAACACAGTGAATGTACTAAAAACCACTGAATTGTACACTTTAAATGGTAAACTGGGGACTTCCCTGGAGGCGTAGTGGTTAAGAATCCACCTGCCAGCGCAGGGGACGTGGGTTTGATCCATGGGATCCAGGAAGACCCCACATGCTGTGGAGCAACTAAGTCCGTGTGCCACAACTATTGAGCCTGCGCTCTAGAGCCCGTGAGCCACAGCTACTGAAGCCCACATGCCACAACTACTGAGGCCCATGCGCCTAGAGCCCGTGCTCCGCAACAAGAGAAGCCACGACAATGAGAAGCCCGCACACCGCAATGAAGAGTAGCCCCCACTCGCCACAACTAGAGAAAGCCTGCGTGCAGCAACGAAGACCCAATGCAGCCAAAAATAATAATAAATAAATAAGTAAATAAATAAATGGTAAATTGTAGGGTATGTGAATTATATCTTGATAAATTCTTCCAGCAATTGAGACTAGGAAATATCTCAGAGGGAAAGTTACCCATGGATGTCTTCCTGAGGTAAATATATCTGTTCATTTCCTATTAATCACAAGCCAAGATCTACAATGTTTCTTGAGCAACAGTAAAATGTCATGACAAATCAGAGTTAAGTGGTGTTGATTCCTGAAGGAAATAAAATACATCCTTTTAATTATGTAAGCCTCCCCAGATGTTTTGGCCAGTTCTTATGGTAGAAATAAGCTCCTTTTCCACTAAATTTGGAGGGGAAGACTGAATAGGATGACAAACGAGTCTAAAGTGCTATTGAAAGATATTCTGCACTAAATTTTAAAAATTTAGGAAGGATATATAAAACAAAAAAAACACTTAAAACTCTGGTGACATTTTGGGATTATCATCCATCTTTGAATGGGCTGTCTGACAGGCCATAGCTGTCTTTAAAAAGACAGTGAAATCTAAAGAAAGCCATCTGTAGCGTCTATATTCCTACATCTCCAGAAATCTTTTCACTTAAGATCGAACATCCTTCATCCTGACCATGAGATTTAGTCATTAGACATTAAATATTTTCCACACCTAGTACTGGGGACAGCTTCCTTCCAGCATTCTTAACACAGAACTCATATTACACTAAACTTCGATATGCCCCAAGCTCTAATTTTCTTTCTGTAATATTAAAACAAGGTTTTGAAAGCTGGTCAAATACCCTGCAAATTATAAACACAGGTCTGTTCCAAAATTGAAAGTTTCCATATAATGTAGGTATTTGATTAGATGTCACACCCTCTCTTGTAAAGCAAAAAGAACAATATTGACAGATTCACATTAAATTTAGTTAGATATATGTATAGCTGCCAAAGTTTTATTTTTGTTTTAAATACACATATTTGAGAACATGTCCCATTGTTTTAATAATGGCTACTTGCTTGGTCCCATATGAAGATTCCGGGATCTCACTTAGTAGAAAAGAAAAAGATAAAGTGGTGGTCTTGCAGGGGGATAGGGGTGGGTGGCATCTCTCAGGCAGAAAGGTGATGCCCAGTGAGTGTGGGTAGGAATCAGAGTACCTGGGGAGGCCTAAAGGATGATCACTTAGCTCTCTCCACCAGCAATACCTGAAGAGAAAGGTTCAGAGAGCCCAAAGAATGGATGTCTCCCTATTGGCAAAGGAAAAAACTGGCAGCCTGGAGACCTTGCCTTTGAACTATCTCAGCTGCCACTAAAAAGAAACCACATCCCACACCTTCCTGGAACTTGTCACACTCTGTTCCTGCCATTATCCCTGTTATGTTTGCCTGTGAAAAAGCCTTATTAAATTAACAGTGATATGTTACCTTGCCAACTTGTGAGAACAGTTATGGCGTCTTTCCATGGTTGCATTCTAGACATTTAATAGGCCCTGATAACAGGAATCAAAAATGGTATACAATGACTACAGATGCAAAAGCAGGTCCCTTGTTCTACAAATGTATAACTTATTTGCAAAACTTATCACAGGAAACAAAGCTGATACTCTGAAGAGCACTCTTTTGAAAATAACCCTACTCCAAACCCTACATTCTCTCTGTTCACCAGGGTTTTGTGGATTCTGCTGTGACAACTGTCTCTCAAGGCTCTGAAAATATTCATGAGTCTTTTAAGGACCAAAATCTACACTTCTGGCTTTAATGTAGCAATATCTGGCACTAAAATGTGACTCTGAGGACTAAATACTATACTCCAAGTAGACATTGACCAGTGCAAACCACGGTACACTATTTCTATTAATATAGCATAAGAGGGACTTCCATGGTGGTGCAGTGGTTAAGAATCCGCCTGCCAGTGCAGGGGACGTGGGTTCAATCCCTGCTCCAGGAAGATTCCACATGCCGCGGATTGGCTGGGCCCACGCACCACAACTACCGAACCTATTCTCTGTAGCCCATGGGCCACAACTACTGAGCCCACACGCCACAACTACTGAAGCCGGCACACCTAGAGCCTGTGCTCGGCAACAAGAGAAGCTACCGCAATGAGAAGCCCACGCACCGCAACGAAGAGTAGCCCCCTCTGGCCACAACTACAGAAAACCCGCACCCAGCAACGAAGACCCAATGCAGCCAAAAATAAATAAATAGGTTAATTAATTAATTAATTTTAAAAAAAAAATATATATATATATATGGCATAAGAGTATATTTGGTATTAGCCACCCGCTCTCATTTAATAGTATAGTTAACAGAAAATCAATTAAACCCCCAGTGTTTTACTTCCCTTCTGTTTTTGGGTTTTTAAAAAAAATTTTGGCTGCATTGGGTCTTCGTTGCTGCACGCAGGCTTTCTCTAGTTACAGTGAGCAGGGCCTACTCTTCGTTGCGGTGCGTGGGCTTCTCATTGCAGTGGCTTCTCTTTTTGTGGAGCACGGGCTCTAGGCACGTGGGCTTCAGTAGTTGCAGCACATGGGCTCAGTAGTTGTGGCTCGTGGGATTTAGAGTGCAGGCTCAGTAGTTGTGGTGCACGGGCTTAGCTGCTCCGTGGCATGTGGGATCTTCCTGGACCAGGAATTGAACCCGTGTCCCCTGCATTGGCAGGCGGATTCTTAACCACTGCGACGCCAGGGAAGTCCCTCCTTCTGCTTTTAAACTAGATCCTCTTTCATCCTAAATTCCCTCCCATGTTGATCTATCTGCTGGTTTCACAATAAGCTTAAAAAGGGAAAATATTAAAGAAGGTTTTTAAAAGTTGAAATGACCTAAAACACTGTCGTCCTAACACCTCTTCATTCTCATGTGCTCCCTTCAATTTTTAGCCACATACATACACTTGGATTATATATCGTTCTGCATATTTTCCCCAATTTGAAACCATAGCTGTTTTCCCAAGTTGCTACCAATTCTCTTCATGTATCCTTTAACGACAAAGGATCAGGTGTATGTACCACACATAATTCACTTAACAGGTCTTTCAAAACCGATAAACATTTGTAACACATTTTATGTAACATAGTTTACCTTCCTTTATATTATTTATTTGCTGAATTTCCAGAACCAGGTGCACTGGAAAAAACGATGTGAACACTTACATGGTTCAATGCATTGCCAAATTGCTCTATAATTTTTTCTTTTTAAGCAGGGGAATGGATGCATTTCATGGATGTTTCAAAGATGTTTTCCTTCTGTCGTATTAGAGGCCCTCCTTGCTCCACATTCTTCCACAGATCCAGTGCCCTCCTCTGTCTCTACTGGATGCCCTGGGTCTGCCTGCTTCAGTGCACTGAGCTAAACTGGCTCTCTTCTTGATCCCATAACACTGTCACCATACCTACGTTTGACAAAAGACGTCATCCAGCATTTGCTTTCTAGCCTAACTTTAAAAAAAACTTTTGTCAATTTGAGACATCTGCCTTCAGTTCTGCTGCAAGGTGATGAAATAGCAGGCAACTCTTACCAGGATGATCAATCAATTATGTTTATTCAACTGTATGTGTGACTAGACCACATTTATAACGACTCAGTTTTGTCAGACCTCTCTTGTGAAATCCAGAATCACCATCAGTCCATTCCCCTGAAATCTTATAGTTTAGGAACCTGAACAACAATAAAAGACCAAGAAAGGAAGGAAAAATAAATAAATAAATTTGATTATTAGGTTTATTCTTAATTAAGTGAACCCAAGCTGACCCCTAATGATCACCAACTTTTTCTCACACAACTGTTGAGCAATCCATTCTAGGCTGGGAAGGATGTTATAATCGCCATTATCTGTGGTTCCTTCTGATAAGGAAGACTGACGGATGAGGGGGATGGATGGGTAAGGAGAAAGAAGGGCTTTTATATGGTTATGTATGTACTATCAGATTTTTAAAAGCACTATTATTCTTGAATTTTAAAAACATGAATTTAAGTGGGCCTTTCTCCAGAAAGGTAATATATTCAAATGTTTGTCTTCTGCTATAGTCTTCTACTAGATTTAAAATACAGCAGAAGAAAATGAACTTGAAAGCTACTGGGTACTGATTTAATGGGTCATGAAATCCCTACAGTGACTAAAGTTCAGACAGTAAATAGGAGTTCCCTTCCTCTACTTCGAGTTTTTAAAAATTTTTTAGCAGGGGCCACCTGGATTCCTATGAAGGAAAGTATTAAACAGTCGTAAGAACCCAAGTCAGATCAGTTAACAAATATCACTTCCTTTTAGTCATTCAGCAATAACATTTTTTCAGTAAAGAATGTTTTGATTACTAAAAACCATTGAATTGTACACTTTTTTTTTTGGCCGAGCCTAACCACTGGACCACCAGGGAATTCCCCTGACCTGTAACACTTTAAATGGGTGAAATGTATGTTAGGTGAATTATATATTAATAAAACTGTTGCAGAAAGAAAAAAATGCTTTCATTTATATGTATAAATTTAACTTTCTCCTTAAAAACGTAAGCTTTTACTACAAATTCTATTTACTACAGACAAATTCGGTCTGTATCATCCAAATAAATGAGATTTTTGAGTCTGAATTTACTTTTTTTTTACCAGAAATATTACATACATTTTATATTATATAAAAATCCATCTTTAACAGGCATTTGTGATTCCTACTATCTTGATGTAGAATTTGTTGGCAAAAGAACCACCTAGAATTTTGCATTAAATATGGATCTTATTCTTTTATGATGTTAGCAAGCAAAACTAGTAAATTGTTTTCAACACATATTTTAGAGCTAATAGGTTCTTGTCTATTGTCCTTAAGGCATTCAAGCCTCCTTGCAGGACCACACTTTGCTTGAGCTTTCTTCTTGGTGCACTTAGACTTTTGGGCCATCTGCCAAGCTGACGTTCTCTGTTCCCTTCCTCTCTGTCACTCAATCCCTTCTGTGTACCGCTGGCTTTTCTCCCAGAAGTCTCCTCTCCACCTGCCCCAAGCTGGAGACTGCATGGACCATCAGGGAAGAGAGGAGGGAAGGTACAGACTTGGGGTAGGTGGGCTCAGCTTGAAGGGGCAAAAGACAGCAAACTAGAGGTGTCCCTGGCAGAGAGATGGATAGTTTCTGGATTCAGATTCGACAGCATGTAGTTGTATCAAAAGCCAAGATGGTGCACAAGATATCTCCCAAGAGCTTGTGGAGCAAAAACAACTGAAGAAATAGCAACAGGAGTTTAGTATGTGTTGAATGGATGCCCCAATGACCAGCTTTGCACGGATACAGCTAAAAAGGAACTGAGTTAGAGAAAGCCCAGTAAGTAGGTGGTGATTCTAGTTCAGGAAGTAATGGTAATCCTCCTGCCATTAAGTTATCCAGACTCTCAGCGAATCACCATGTGAGTCAAAGAGAAAATTTAAGAGAAGACTCTGAAAAAGTCACATGAACACATTTTTCACCTGTAAGGAAGAAATCTAAAGGCTAACCACTTCAATTAATAAACTATCTTTTATATTCAGTCAAAGAAAATGGGCTTAAGTTCTGAAGAATAAGGAAATTAAGACCCAAAAAAACTTGTTAAAGCCTTAGACTTGAAGTTGTGAAATGTCTCTTTAGCTTTAAAAAAAAGAACTGTAATAGTGTCCATCTGGGAAACAGTCCTGATAAAGAATGGCTTCAACTGTTTTATGACAGAAATTATAAAAAGTTTGAGGAATTTTCTCTTTTTTGGAGGTGGGAAGAGGAGAAGGAAAACAAAGAATTTCTAAACTTTATTTAATTCATACCAGATACCTGCTCGTTGAAAATGAAAATGCCAATAAATCAAATGCTGGAACATTTAAAGTCAATTGGCCACGTTTCTGCTTCAGATAGAATTCCCAAAATAAAAACCAACCCAAGAATGGAATAAATTTATAGCTCAAACTATGTTTCTATGATGAAGATACCATAGTTTTCATTTATCTTAAGATGCCCGCAGTGGTAGAAAATTGACTTCAGTTATGTAGACACTTCTCGGAGGCCATGTTACTGCAGTACATGGAAGAGTATTTAAAATCAAACAAAGGCAATGAAAAGAGCTTCCATTTATTGTTACATTCACTGACTGAATGGGAAAAAAAATATATAGAAGAGCAAAAGAAAGCATCTAACAAACCACCGGTTTTTATCTTCTCTCCCAACCCTCAAGATGCAACCTGGGGAATGAAGGATAACAAATACATAAGTGCGTGACTGGAGGCAAAGAGGAAAAGTCTGGAGAACCTCTCAGATCACAGGGTTCCAGGTACTTCTACTACCTAACTATCTACATCTATAAAGCAGTCATACATAGAGAAAAATGGCTAGAAGCAGGAAGACTAGTTTGAAGACTAATGTTGCAGTATATTGCATGAGATAATTAATATTTGGAAATGAGAAAAACATCTGAGGAAGCAAGTGAAAGGAAAAGCCAGTAAGACAGAAACATTCTACAAGATGCTAAAGGCACCAGAGGGAGTTCTCTTATGGCAGGGGTCCCCAACCCCTGGGCCACGGACTGGTACCAGTCCTGGAGGTGAGCGGTGGGTGATCGAGCGAAACTTCATCTTTATTTACAGCCGCTCCCCACCGCTCACATTACCGCCTGAGCTCCACCTCCTGTCAGATCAGTGGCGGCATTAGACTCTCACAGGAGCTCGCACCCCACTGTGAACTGAGCATGCGAGGGATCTAGGTTGCGTGCTCCTTATGATAATCTAATGCCTGATGATCTGAGGTGGAGCTGAAGTGATGCTAGTGCTGGGGAGCAGCTGCAAATACAGATTATCATTAGCCGAGAGGTTTGACTGCACAGAGACCATAATAAATCGATTGCTTGCAGACGCATATCAAAACCCTATCAGTGGACTTCCCTGGTGGCACAGTGGTTAAGAATCCACCTGCCAATGCAAGGGACACCAGTTCGATCCCTGGTCCGGGAAGATCCCACATGCACGGAGCAACTAAGCCCGTGCACCACAACTACTGAGCCTGCGCTCTAGAGCCCGTGAGCCACAACTACTGAAGCTGGCACACCTAGAGCCTGTGCTCGGCAACAAGAGAAGCCACCGCAATGAGAAGCCCGTGCACTGCAACAAAGAGTAGCCCCCGCTCGCCTCAACTAGAGAAAGCCCGCGTGCAACAACAAAGACCCAACGCAGCCAAAAATAAATTAATAAATTAATTTTTAAAAAACAGAAGAAAAAACAACCCTATCAGTGAGTGGCAAGTGAAAACAAGCTCAGGGCTCCCACTGATTCTGCATTATGGTGAGTTGTATAATTATTTCATTATACATTACAGTGTAATAATAATAGATATAAAGTGCACAATACATGTAATATGCTTGAATCATCCCAAAACCATCCCCCTCCTCTGGGTCCGTTCAAAAACTGTCTTCCACGAAACTGGTTCCTGGGGCCAAAAAGGTTGGGGATCGCTGTTTTATGGGAAGAGGAGGCAGGCAAAGAGGACAGAAGAGAACAATGTTCTTGAGGTAAACTTGTCCAATACATAGATGCATATGTGGGACTGAAACTTGGTGGATATAATTGAGTATTAAAACCCTGGGAGAGGGCTTCCCTGGTGGTGCAATGGTTAAGAATCCGCCTGCCAATGCAGGGTACACGGGTTCGAGCCCTGGTCCGGGAAGATCCCACATGCCGCGGAGCAACTAAGCTCGTGCACCACAACTACTGAGCCCGCGCACCACAGCTACAACTGCTGAAGCCCACGTGCCACAACTACTGAAGCCTGTGCACCACAACGAGAAGCCTGTGAACTACAGCGAAGAGTAGCCCCCGCTCGTCACAACTAGAGAAAGCCCGCGTGCAGCAACGAAGACCCAACACAGCCAAAAATAAATAAATTGTTTTTAAAAAGAGAGAAAAGAATCAAAATAAAAGTAAATTAATATTTTAAAAAACAAAACAAAACAAAAACCCTGGGAGAGGGTGTTTCCCTGGTGGCGCAGTGGTTGGGAGTCCACCTGCCGATGCAGGGGACACGGGTTCGTGCCCCGGTCCGGGAAGATCCCACATGCCACGGAGCGGCTGGGACCGTGAGCCATGGCCGCTGGGCCTGCGCGCCTGGAGCCTGTGCTCCGCAACGGGAGAGGCCACAACAGTGAGAGGAAAAAAAAAAAAAAAAAAAACCTGGGAGAGCACAGTATCCCCGAAGGACAAAGCCTTGATCTGAGCTGGCAAATCCTTAGAGAGGAAATGGAATGGGATTTACACGGGTACAGTAGGATGGATGATGCCCTGGGAGGTCAGGTTGGCAGAGCAAAATGGGAAGGGAGAGCATGGTGATTGTAGGTGCCTGGAATTCAGTTAAACCCAAATGAAAGAGAGGAATGAGTGGTATCGATTCTTTAGGTCATATGACTTGCCTCCAAGCCCAAGAAGCTCTTACAGCCTGGCATCAGCTACCTCCCCTCTCAGATGGGATGGGAAGAATGCGGACAGGGTCTGAAATAACCGGTTGGCCCACAAAGATGAATCGTTTGCCATTTACTTGACAGCAGATCAAGTGATACATCCTAAAATACCTAGAGAGGCAGAGAGCCCTGGGATCTGAGGAGGGTCTAGTGTGTCAGAAGTTATTAGGAGCCGTCTTCTCAGCATCACAGCCCAGGCCCATTTCACATTGCAGTGGTCTCATACCCAGCAGTCCCAGCCCGGGAGCTGACCAAACTGGGGGAGCTGGGGGCGGGGGGGTGCCCTCAAGAGCTAGTGAATCCTCCCAAATGTAAAATAGATAGCTAGTGGGAAGCAGCCGCATAGCACAGGGAGATCAGCTCCATGCTTTGTGACCACCTAGAGGGGTGGGATAGGGAGGGTGGGAGGGAGAAGCAAGGGGGAGGGGATATGGGGATATATGTGTACATAAAGCTGATTCACTTTGTTATACAGCAGAAACTAACACACCATTGTAAAGCAATTATACTCCAATAAAGATGCTAAAAAAAGAACCTGCTGTATAAAAAAATAAATAAAATTCAAAACAAAACAAAACAAAAAAGAGCTAATGAATCAAAAGCTCCATAAATATGCACTTTGTTGGCTCCTTTTTTAAATGGGGATGCCACCACTTAGCTCATAGAAGTTACAAGTGACCGGTAAGGTAGGAAAGAGCATGTACAAGTGACCCCCAAACTGTCTGGTACCTGATAGATACTCAACCCGACAAATGAGCTGACAGTCAGTGACAGAAGGGACTATATTTTTTAATATTTCTACATGTACCTGACCCTTAAGGCTTTGGCATTAGTTCATCCCCTACAGCTTTCACCCTTGTAATCAACCCAGAAACACACAGTAGAATAACTGTGTGAGGAGCCTCGGACATGGGCAGAGCACACAAAACTGGCACAGCCAGGCTCCTCTTCCACTCACAGAAAGTTCATGCTTTGTTTGAGAATAAGCACAGAAAGTTACACTGAAGAAAAGGGTCAGTGCGTGGGTATATTAAACATGTTTCTATATGAGCTAATTTTTAAAGTAAATGCAGTATTACTAAATGTTTACTAAGAAGCAGGAATCATTACTTTATGCCTAGACTGAGTCACCCCCACTTAAAAATGGCCTAAAGCAATCTTACAAGAACAGCCCTACATTGATCTTTAGGTTTTCCAAACGAGCGACTTACTTAAAAATTTAGCTTCGTTAACAATCCCAGAATACAGTTATTTGCTTTGATTTGCTGTGATGAGACTCAAGGAAAAAAGAAATCAGTGTGTGTCTCAGCTTCTTATCTGAAGCCAAAATAAGCCAGCTGGTCAGCTCATAGCAAAGGAATCAGAAGCTTTGGGGAGTTTTTCCTTCTTCATGACCATAAAAAGCAACAAATGGGTGACATTTCCCTTTACTCTTATTTGCCAGAGGAAGAATTTGCAACTCCATTCAAGAAGGCTCTGTTTTGACCTTCCCCTGATCTTCGTTCAAGCTCACATACAGTTACAATACCTCCAGTATTCACTGCAGGAGCTGGAAAGGGTTTGAGGAACACAATAATTTACAGCATTTAACTCCACAGTAGTCTGATTGTCTTTGGCCCCAGAAAATCTGGTTAAGGGAAAGTTTCAGGACATAATGTGGCTTGTCCCAGGATGTTCAGCTCTACGTGCAATTAATTAAGTGCCATAGAAACTGAGTCTATAATAAAGTTACTGGACTCACTGCACAGTGAAAATAAAAACTAAACCTGATATGCAATTATCTGAACAATGAAATAAATCCAAAGTATATTCAATTTCCAAAATTTTAATCATCCTTATTGTTGCTCCACACAACCCCCCAAAATACATCAGGAACTCTAAACATAACTTAATGAGGATGTCAAAATATGAAATATTTCATCTCAGGATAATCTGAGGCATTTCCCAATAATGTACCTTTAAAAGCTGGGCTATATTCCATATTTTTCCATTTTAATCTGAGAGTAAGAATCTCTCTACATATGGTTCATTTAAAAATTAGATATAAAAATGCAATCATTTTTATATGAAAGAAATGAAAATCTATCCTCCTTGCTCCCCTCCTCCAGAAGAGAACAAATTTCCTTAATATCTCAGAATGATTCTCTGTCTCAGATTCAAAATAGAAAGTTAAGTCCCCGCCTCCACCCTAACAGATGTAGATGTAGATCCCAATTAATTATTGGCTTCACATTGCCAATTACAATAAATGTAGGAGCCACACTCTGGTATTCAAATTCTCCATGGCAGAGCCACAAGATACCTCTCCTGGCTTCTCAATCACCACTCTCTAATTGTGCTCTCTTCACTAGCCTGGCATTTCCCAGTTGTATTTGGGTAAAGATGCATACTATATGTCTCCTTTGGGAGAAGCATAATCAATAATAACATATTAAAGGTTCTGGGACTTCCTGGTGGTCCAGTGGTTAAGACTTTGCCTTCCAGTGCAGGGGGTGTGGGTTCGATCCCTGGTCAGGGAGCTAAGATCCCACGTGCATCACGGCCAAAAAACATAAAACAGAAGCAATATTGTAACAAATTCAATAAAGACTTTAAAAGTGGTCCACATCAAAAAAAAAACTGTAAGAAAATAAAATTAAATATAATAAAGGTTCTGGGGGCTTCCCGGGTGGCGCAGTGGTTGAGGGTCCGCCTGCCGATGTAGGGGACACGGGTTCGTGCCCCGGTCCGGGAGGATCTCACGTGCCGCGGAGCGGCTGGGTCCGTGAGCCATGACCGCCTGAGCCTGCGCATCCGGAGCCTGTTGCTCCGCAACGGGAGAGGCCACAGCAGTGAGAGGTCCGCGTACCGCAAAAAATAAAATAATAATAAATAAATAAAATAAATAAAGGTTCTGCAAAGGTCCTGCAGTTAAAAACCAAAATCTTTAACCCAATTTTTCCTAGACTATTTTTCACTCAGTATTTGTCCCAACATGATGAGGTTCTCTCTTGCCTCCTTATTTCATTATTTATTTTTATTATTTTTAAAAATTACTTAATTATTTTCTTGCCTCCTTCTCTCAAGCATCTCCACTCTTCAGCAATTCACCAAAAATTCCATTTCCTCTGTCTTAGTTCAGGCTGCTATGACAAATCACCATATACTGGACAGCCAAGACAACTAACATTTATTTCTCACAGTCCTGGAGGCTGAAAGTCCAAGATGAAGGTGCAAAAGCTGATTTGGTTCTTAGTGAGAGTTCTCCTGCTTTGGAGAGGGTATCTTTTGGCGGGTGGGGAGGTCAGCAAGCTCTCTGGTGTCTCCTCTTATAAGGGTTATGGGTTAATGAGGGTTCCACCCTCATGACTTAATTAATGAGGGTTCCACCCTCATTAATTAATGAGGGTTCCACCCTCATGACTTAATTACCTCCCAAAGACTCCATCTCCTAATATCATCACACTGGAGATTAGAGTTTCAACATATGAATTTTGAGGGACATAAACACTCAGTCCACACCATCCTCCATGCCACCTTTCCTGCTACCCCAGTATGTGCTCTCTCTCTTGCCTTTGAACCCTGTCATGTTAGTGTCTCTTGGTCCAGCACTCAGCTACAATTCAGGGCAAGATATGGTTTCCACAGGCTTAAGTCCACAATAAACTGTGGGCACTATGGTCACACTGAGGTAGAGCGGACTCAGCTGGTTCCTGCAGTGCTTAATCTTGGCAGCAAAGAAATACCCCCAGTTCACTTAAAAGGTACTCTCTAATTTTCGTAAGTAAACTTACACATCATCTGCCTATTTACTATTTAAAATTTTTTTTTTTTTTTTTTGCAGTACGTGGGCCTCTCACTGTTGTGGCCTCTCCTGTGGCGGAACACAGGCTCCGGATGCGCAGGCTCAGCGGCCATGGCTCACGGGCCTAGCCGCTCCGCGGCATGTGGGATCTTCCCGGACCAGGGCGCGAACCCATGTCCCCTGCATCCGCAGGCGGACTCTCAACCACTGCGCCACCAGGGAAGCCCTAAAAAAATTTTACTCCAAGGTTGTGCAATTAAGAGAAAACACTTATCACATCTATGATTTTCTTTTTTGTTTTTAATAAATTCACTTATTTTATTTATTTTAGGCTGCATTGGGTCTTCATTGCTGCAAGCGGGCTTCCTCTAGTTGCAGAGTGGGGGCTACTTTTCATTGCGGTGCGCGGGCTTCTCATTGCCGTGGCTTCTCTTGCTGCAGAGCATGGGCTCTAGGCACACAGGCTTCAGTAGTTGTGGCTCGCGGGCTCAGTAGTTGTGGCTCGCGGGATCTAGAGCGCAGGCTCAGTAGTGGTGCAGGGGATTAGTTGCTCCGCGGCATGTGGGATCTTCCCTGACCAGGGCTCGAACCCGTGTCCCCTGCATTGGCAAGCAGATTCTTAACCACTGTGCCACCAGGGAAGCCCACATCTATGGTTTTCCAGTCACTAGTCTATAGCCCTAACTCTTGTTGGTGTTGGGAGTACAGGCGCATGTGGTGAATCTGTTACTTTTAGTCCAGCCCTCCTAGAAACTAACAAGTTAATTTAGCCACCTAATTTGCCTAAGACTAAAGAACCCTGAGTACGGAGTTAGCGGGGACCCAGCAACCATAAGGACTGCTTGAGAAAAGTTCTCTGACAAATGTAAGGCTTTAAACCATGACCTAGTTCCCTGAAGTAGAATGCATTCTTCGCATTCCTCCCTGTCCTGGAGGACTGTTTATCAGGCACAGTTCCAGAAGTGACTTGAAATCTCTGTGACTGTTGCAATTCTAGATAACATTGTAGGTCCTCTTAGCTCCATTTAGGACAAAAATCTTTTCAGCATTCAAAAGACCTTAGTGTGCCTTTAATTAATAACAAAAGAACAACCAATCTGCATTTTAATTGAAGTAAAACAAATTTCCTATATTGCAGACAAAACGGACAGATCTAACACTGCCATCACACTGAATTTAAAGGAAACTTAAACTCCTGAAGGTTTAAAAAAAAATCAGACATAAAATGAAATCAATTTGAGTTTTGCTCCCGGTACTGTCAAGAATTTTTTGTTTAAATTTTATACACTTTTGTCAGGACTGGAGAAAGGATCTTAATAATCAGGACTGATTTAGTAAACTTTAGTGGTGACATTTTCCACTGCTTTTCAGTAACTTACTTCATATAAAACAGAGCAGAACAAGAACAAAAATTTCCACTCAAATATTTAGATTAACATTATAGGAGTCAGGAACTCATGTCTAAACATTGGTTAAACGTGTCATTTCTGAAATAATTAAGAAAAATTCGTCATAGAGAGACTGTCTAATTTTTAGCAATTTCCTGTAGATTTCAATCCCTTCTCCACCTCCCCCATCCCACCCCAGTTGGTACTGCAGTGTATATCAATTGTAAATTCAACCACATCTAATGTTGAAATTTGCATAGCATTCAACGTTACTGGTGTGGAATAGACTGTTTTACATACATACCCAAGTGAAGGATAATTTCAAACAAAAGTTTCTTAAAAAGCATTACGCAAGCAGTTTGTTACCTTAGTGAAAAATTAACACCCAGAACTGAAAATGTAAAACAAAGCTAACAACCATAACATACATCAACAATCTTGTTTTATGCATCACAACAATATGTATTTCAAAGAGTAAGGAAAACCATCAAGGACGTGACGAAGCATGGCTTCAGTAAGGGTGGTCAATATCTGAGCAAGGACAGAAAATTGATTATGAAGCAGACAAAACCCAGAGCCTTATGTAATGGCTCAATTCAGTAAGAAAAACTCATACGCTCAGACATGAAGAAAAATAGCAAACCATAAATCGTCCTCCGAACGACACACCAAAGGGCATACAGTGGAGATGGAAAAAATTGCGAACAAGAGGTATCTGCTTTGAAAGTGAAGATAAACTTTCCCCAAGCCACCTAGATTCTTTGCCTACAAATGGAAGAAATGCTTGTCAACCATCAGTCTCTTTCATTTTTAGGTGGACCCAGATGTGCTGGGGTAAACTAGTCACTGTTGCATGATGAAGCAGTGACCCAATGGCTCGTGGAGCCAGTGCCATCTGTCTTCTCCTCTATTAATATTCACTGCTGGTTCCACCTTCTCCCCAGCCGCCACTCTCAGCTCCTTCGGTGTCATCGTCTCTTATCCTGTGATATTTAATCTTTCCCTGTGCCCCCGACTCTGCCAGCCTGGATTGCTCGCAGTGCCGGTGATCTGGGCTCTGAGCAGATCACTACTTAGAGAAACCCTATTGATCTCATGGATGCCCTCTGTCATTCCCTAGACTCTGCTGCAAACCTCTTCTTTACATTAAAAAAAAAAATCCCAAGCTGTTACTATCAAGTGATGTTCTCTCTTCTAAAGATGCTATTGGTTTGAGCAGTTGTTTGGCACAGTTGGTTACACAGCAATAGACAACTGAAACCGACATCCTGAGGGGAATGTCCTTGTCTACTGGAGAAACTGAGGCACTCCGTATTCCAAGTCTTGAAACCTCAATTGTTTTTGGCTGCCCCCGTGCCGAGCCTACACCCTGCACCCATCCCACCGCATGGGCTAATATCTGCCCCCCAAGCTCCTAGGGGTGTCCTCTCTGCCGAGTGTGAGAGGGTCTGACTCTTTGCTTTGTGTTTTATCTGAAGTCTTCACTTCACTGGCTCTCTGCTGCCTGTGCAGCTCTTACCATGATTGGCTGCAATTCTATCGGCATCTTCCCATTACCCTCTTACAACATTCAGCTCTTTCATATGCCCTGTACCTCCTGGCCTGCCGACTAATGGCCTTTATCTGCCTGCAACACTTGCCAAGATCTTCTTTTCTTTGTACATCAGTTATCTGGACAATTCACTGAATAGACATGTACCAACTAATGGCAATTCTTCTATTGTCTACCCAACTTATTTGAATCTTTCTTATTGAATCTTTTCCTCTAGAGGGATCCTATACCTCACCTAGATCCTGAGGTGCTCAAGGATAATGCTGTGTGTAATTTACCTCAGGAAGCATCTAGACCAGGGCCTTTCATAGGCTAAGTGGTTAGGAAATACTTGAGTGATTATTTTTAATGCATAATGTTATCACATACCAAGAAAATAAATTCACTTCTGAAGACAACACAGGCTCCCCACTTTTTTATATTTATGTGTGTATAAACTTAACGATAGCCACAAGACAGAGGTGAGTCCAGAGATGTAGAATATATAAAAGTATTTTAAACCATGGGTCTGCCATTAGAATCGATTACATTTTTAGCCACTCTCTTAATGCTTTTAACTATGTGTACAAATAAAGAGTAGGAAAAATTTTTTAAGTAAAAAGAAATCAATAAACATATATGCATACGGAAACTCGAGTTTTAACCAGAGGGACTATTTAGTCAACGGTACTGGAACAGGTAACCAGTATGGAAAATGAATTAAATTTCTCCCTCTAGACAGAAAATAATCCATTTTAGTGCACTGGGAACACTTTAACCTTCTTTTTAGCACCGAGCTCTTGGATTTCTCTCTTCTTCAATCCCCAGTTCCTGGAGTACAGGAGCCAGTAAAGAAATGTTAATGAAATCAAGTGGTGGGGAAAGCCACACAGCCCCCTTCCTCTTTTTTTCTTTTTTTAATTAAAAAAAGTTTTTTTTAGACAGCCCCCTCTTCTGATCTTCAGCAACTTGGTTAGGTGTTAAGATTTCTTCACGGATTTTCGGACCAGCCAAAGGCCATAAACTAAGCCATCAGCTACTGTCTACTTACCCAACACAAGTGACGTTTTAAGTTGATAAATGAGGGATGAGGATTAAGAGGCAATCAGGTGGGAACGAAAAGTGAACTTTGACAAGTAGCTCCTGGCTCAGAAACGATGAGAGCATTTGATTCCACACCTATTTACCCTGAAGAGCACATTCCAATTAAGAAAAAGCCTCTACTAGCAGCACACTTGGTTTCAAGACAGTAGAATAGGGACTTCTCTGGTGGCACAGTGGTTAAGAATCCGCCTGCCAATGCAGGGGACACGGGTTCGAGTCCTGGTCCGGGAAGATCCCACATGCAGCGGAGCAACTAAGCCCGTGCCACAAGTACTGAGCTCACGTGCCACAACTACTGAAGCCCGTGTGCCTAGAGCCTGTGCTCCGCAGCAAGAGAAGCCATCGCAATGAGAAGCCTGTGCACCTCAACGAAGATTAGCTCCCACTCACCGCAACTAGAGAAAGCCCGCACGCAGCAACAAAGACCCAACGCAGCCAAAAATAAATTAATTAATTAATTTAAAAAAAAAAAGAGAGAGTCAAAATCAGTTCCGTTTATTTTCTCCTCTGTTGTGAGGAGGGGAAACACCTAATTCTTCTAGCATCATCTGAAACCCTCCCTCCCACCCACACAAGCACCAATGTCAATCAGTCTGTGCTGCTGTTACCCCTGAATGCCTCACCCAAATCTACACCCCAAACCGCTTCCTCCAGGCAATGGTGGCCTAACTAGGCAAATTAGGATCCCTGATGAGCATTAAGGCTACAGAATCTCAGATGCTGGGGTGGCCTGGGATTCTGACTGAATAATCTAGAAGGGGGCCCAGTGGTGTCTTTAAAAAGCTCACCAGGTGACTCAACTGCACAACCAGGTTTGGGAACCACAGAAAATTTAATCTCTCCAAACTCCACAATTTGCAGTGCCTGCATATGACGGACAGAAGATCTGCCAATGATTTATAGTTATCTCCCCTTCTTAAAATTTGGCTTATCTCATTTACATAACATCATGAAGAAACTGTAGGGAAGATGAAAACCTTTGAATTTGAATGAATACTTGTATTAAGAGAAGCCTAGCAGTGTCTGGGAAAGACCCTGTAGTTTCCAATGCTTTGAACACCTACATTTTCCTGGGAAAACACATTTATTCCAGTTAACAGAGCCAGGCTGTCATCTGTTATGAGAACTGAGAACAGCGCCCAGGGGAGGGGACTACTGTTTTCCCAGGAGGTGGATTTCTGCCCACAACCCCTGATTCCAACATTTCATGGATCAGATGTATGAAGAAATTTCTGGCAACTGGATGATTTTAGATTGTTCCCAGAGGAGAAATTTTTAAACTGATAGCTAAAGAAGTAGGTCATTGCAAAGTCAATCCAAGCAAATAAAATTAAAGACAGTTTGCTAATTTGGGAAGGAAAGGGAACAATACCTCAGCCCCCTTTTTACTCTAATCTTGCTTTTTCCCAATTTTGATTAATTTCTGGAAGGAAAAAGTCTTTTAAAGTTAACTAACAATAAAATAAACTATACCCTTTAATGCTCTAAAAGCCAGTCCAGTTCCTGATGGAGTGGTGCACAGAAAAAAAGCATATGGTCAATATACCTGACAGGGCACCCAACTTCATAATTAAAAATGCATCAAGGAAACTGAGGTGCCCACTGAGGTACAGATTGGCAAATACTAGAAAAATCTTCTATCCACTGAGGCAAGGGCAAGGGAAAGTGAGCGCTGCTCTCCACAGAGTAGGGATGCAAAGTGGATGAATCTCTTTGGAAAGTAAATTTAGCAAGGACTATCAAAATTTTAAATGCATGTAAATCCTGTGATCCAGCAATTCCACTTCCAGAAATATATCCTAGAGATACATTCGCACACATACAAAGGCTTTCCCTTTTTACCATACTCTACAAATTAAGGTTCTCAACCATTAACATTTTTAGAAAAATAAACATTAAATGAATCCTGTTTGCTATGACTTTAAATAAAAATCATTTTAATAAGAGTAAGCAAGTGCTTTTGATCATCTTTTTTTTTTTTTTTTTTTTTTTTTTTTTGCGGTACGCGGGCGTCTCACTGTTGTGGCCTCTCCCGTTGCAGAGCACAGGCTCCGGACGCGCAGGCTCAGCAGCCATGGCTCACGGGCCCAGCCGCTCCGCGGCATATGGGATCTTACCGGACCGGGGCACGAACCCGTGTCCCCTGCATCGGCAGGCGGACTCTCAACCACTGCGCCACCAGGGAAGCCCTTAGTTTTATATTTTTCATGTGATAAAAGTACTGATATATTTTTCTCACAATGCTAAGTGCTGTAAATTCTAATTTCTCACTTCATGAATGACTACAGCAGTAAAAATTATAGAGGCCAAGGACGAGCACCATTTAGCTGGATTTTCTTTTCATTGGTATTCCTGGTAAAGAAAAAGAAACCATTTCTTAGTGCCTTTTATTTTTCTTTCATTTTTAAAAAAATATTTATTTATTTATTTGGCTGTGTAGGGTCTTAGCTACATTGTGTGGGCTTAGTTGCCCTGCGGCATGTGGGATCTTAGTTCTCCAACCAGGGATCGAACTCGCGCCCCCTGCATTGGAAGGTGGATTCTTAACCACTGGACCACCAGGGAAGTCCCCTTTGAACCTTTTAAAACAAAACATTTTATTTCCATTTTATTAATTATCCTGTAAGATACCAAGCTGGAATCATCCTTTTAATGTAGTTTAAAGCTATCCCAGCACAGAGATTAGTCAATGCACAGCAAATTCAAAGAGGACGCACGTTTGGGGCCTGTTCCTCACCAAGGGAAGTATTTTAAGTGGAAATTTTCACTGATCTCACAAATCTAAGAGCTTAAAAGGCTATAATGGATTAAAGGGAAGGCACTGCAGTCCCCACAGGCTATCGGTACCCTAAACAACCATCTTCACACCCACAGCTCCAATTTCTAGACTGTGTTCTAATCAGAAAGTAGTACCTCTTATAATCTGAGGGAAATCCATATGAATACAGGTAGTCACACACACACAAAAACCCACTTTGTTAACATATAATTCTCCCGAAATCATCTTAAATTCTGGCCCTTCTAGTGTAAAACTGGTGACAATCACATTACAGCCATCTCCATTCCTATTTTGTAAACACAGGGTAAATGGGAAACAGCACATACCTTGTGCTGGGAGAGGAATTATGAAATGCAGCTGGCCAAATCAATTGCCTGTTTTAATGCACAAAAGGTAAGGGCGTCCTCAACTTTATTAATCGGGACAATGGATTCTTCTATTTGAATACATCTGTTTGAGTCACAGCTCTTATAACCAAATGGAACCACAGCTTGAAAGACTGACAAGGGTCCCAGTCTCCCCACCTGCCGGGGACCTAGGCCTCACACTGTTGCAACTGAGAACTGTTCCACTTCTAGCTCTGAGTCACTGAACAGAAAAGACAGAAAGGCTAATTTAGAGGATTGTGATTGTCCAGATTTAGCCTGAAGCTTGGCTCCAGAAATCAAGATTTGCCAGAGATATGGAAGTTTGTCACCGGCCACCCCACCCTACATCGCTGAGTGAAAACAGGCTTTTCAGCTTTTAAAAGCAGATGACTGAGGAATACCATGAGGCTTTGCTTACCACCTGTGTTCAGGTGGTCTAATCTTCCTGCGCCCTGCAGTGGCCAAAATGGCAAACTCTCAAAATTAAACCTGGAAAAAATAACTGATCAAGCCATTTCCCCTCAAAATTAACATACAAATTGTAAAAGACTGACTGGAGGATACGACTCCTTCCATTTCCATTAAAATACATCACAGATAAAACCAGGACTTGTCTCAGTGCATCTAAACGTGAGGCTTCAGTAACCAAGATTTACCGATGGGGGGAAAAAAAACCTGCTAACAGCCTTTAATTAATGATCAGCATTCTACTGGGAGGAGGAGGGAAGCATTAGTCTAAACCTCCCCAAATGTCCACAGACCCAATCAAAAAAGCTCAAGATGTAATTCATCACTAATCCAACGTATGAAGTGGTCTCATCTGAGCAACCTGCATTTATAATGCATTTGTCTATCTGAGATTAAAGGCAATTTGAAATTGCAATGGTAAAAAAGCCATTCTAAAGAAACCGAAATCAGAGTCCCCAAATCTTAGTTTTTTGCTAGATATTCACCCAGTCTGTGAATAACCAGACTCACTTTGACTTAGTCACTATCTGATAAGTGACACAGATCATGATGATGAGAAAGTCAAAGAACAAGTAGATGGGCCAAGGTATTCCCCAACTTGACCGTCTGCAATCAAAATCAGGGAGCCAGCCTCATCCTACCGGCCAGCCACACACGTCACACATGGGGCAACACCTGTTATGAGCCAAATCAGATATGGTCCCTGCCCTTGTGGAGCATTCAGAACAGCCAGAAGAACACAAGTCACTAAACCCACAAATATGGAAACTGCTGGAAAGAAGGGTCCATGGTGCTATGGGAACCTAGAATGGCAGATGAGATTACTCAGAGGTCAAGAACTGGGGCTGAACAGGGCAAAGAGGGGAGGCAAAAGCTATGTGCTGAATCATTCTTAATTAGACCATCCTTTTGAAAAGACTTAGGTCTTCAAAACCTGAGAAATAAATTTTGCTAGTTGAAATGAAAAACTACACATTTTCTAAGGATACATGTTAAGTTTATTGATTCGTCTCCAAATTGATAACTGGGCCGTATGCCAAAAAGTTCAATGATATTCTGGATGTCATTCAGGCAATTTTTTTAAAGGAGGTCATCTGGCTGTTTCAAGATGGTGGTGACTAAGAAAAAGGGAGGATAAGGTTATGGAAGAAAGATAAAGAGAACAGAAAGGAAGGAATATTTTAAATGAACACTCTGAAGTTACTGGGAAGGGAATAAGTACCATATCTCAGGGTGAACTGTTGATAAGACCTGAAGGACTGGTAAAAACCAAGGAAAAAAATGTTCCCCAACTGCAAGCTTTTAGCAACTACACCTTAAAATTACTTTCATTACTGGACTCTAAATACTGGTTATACAGCCATTTTGACAGTAGTTGGCATCAAAAAGTGATGTACAGTAAATATTAAAACCTAACTGAGATCTCAAAAGGATAGTACATTTCTTAGGCATCTCTTAGAAAATCTAGACATTCCAGGCACAGTTGGTACTTGTGAGCACCTACAGCTCTAGGGATCGTGGGTTTTACAAGTAGTTATGTTAACGACTAGAGGTAATCTAGTTAAAAGCAGTCTCTCAGCCCAAACTAAACTAGGACAGCTAAAAGGTCAAGGCGATTAGGTCATATAGTTCTGTGATTTTTACCTAGATTTCAGGGTTGTTGTTTTTCCCCCGCTGACTGTAAACATCTATACTTCCTGAGATAACTCCTAAAGGTCCTCACGTACTCCGTATATCCTCAAATTTGACACAAGGGGTTTTCTTTTTTCCTTTTAAGTATTAAATATGGTTATCCACATCTTCTATAAAAATATCACAAAAAGGGTTGGGTGAAGGCTGGCTAAAGAACATACATGCTGGAAAATAGATCTAAAAGACAACGATCTGAACAAGTCACAATCTTGCCGACTGTAGTCGCCGAGAATAAATATTTCAGCCTTGAAGACTACGACTATAAAATGCAAAATGTCTAGGAGGTTCAGCATTGCCTCCAGAGACCAGAGTAGAGGGAATGCTGGCTTACGCCTCTGGCCGCATTTGAGAACTTCTAACTACTCCTCCAGTATTTGTTTATCCAACTGAGTGCAATGAACTGAGCGAAAAGGAGGACGCCGCCGTGTTTGCGAAACCTGTCATTCCTTTTGGAAATGCAGCGTCGGCTCAGATTTTCTTTGGCTCCGAGCGAGCTACACCCCAGGCTTTCTCTGCATCAGGAAGGCGGTGTCTGCTCGAGCCGCTGCCGCAGGAGGACTGGGTACCAAGCCCGGGTCGCTCCAGACACAGCTGATATCACGGACGGTGCGCTGAGGGGAACCCATGGGCGGAGGGCTCGCCAGGCTGCAACACGCGTCAGGGCCCAACAGCGGACTTTCCGCTTGGGGAGATAGCGGGGCGGGGGCTCGACACGCTCGGCTCGGGGGTCAGTTCTCCGCGGACTCCCCCAAGCAGCTCGCCGGTATCAGGCTGGGTCGCTCCCACCGGAAGAGCCTGGAGAAAGGCTCAGCTAGCGGCGGGCAGTCGGCGGGTTTTATTACTGCGGATGGCGCAGTCGCCACCCCTGGAGACCCACTACAAAGATGCAAGCCCCGCGCCGCGCTCGCCGCTGCCGTGGTCCCGCCCCGGCGCTCAAGACCCTGAAAAGCCTAGAAAGAGGGATTCATGCTCCCGAGTTTGCAGATGGACTGGACCGGCCGGGAAGTTATCGCAGGCGGAGATCAAGGGACCCCACACATACACACCCACACACACACCCCACCCTCCGCCACCCCGGGGCAGGTGGCTCGGCGCGCCGGTACCTTGGTGGCGGGGTCCGCAGCGGCGATGGTCGCGTCCGCCGACGATCCGGGCGCCGCCTCCGCCGCAGAGCCTCCGCCGCTGGGCTCGGGCTCGGGCTCGGCCGGCGTCGCGCTCCCCGCCTCCGGCTGCTCCGGGCTCCTCTGTTCGGTGGAGCTCCCGGCGCCCCTGGCTTGTCTGCGGGTCTCCCGCGCCCAGCAGCCGGGTTACGCCTTCCCCAGATAGCAGGGACGCGGAGAAGAGCCAGGAGTCGCGCGCCCGCGAGGTCCCGGGAGCGCCTTCCCCTCCCGTCGTCCTCCTGCGAACCCGCCCAGACAGCGAATGAAGGAGACGCGCTCGCCGCAAACTCCTTAAAAGAAAAAAAAAAAAAGCCACCTCTTTGCCTCCTCCTCCTCCCCCTTGTTTTTCCCTCGCTTCATCACATGAGCACAGCCCCAGACACGCCTTGCAGCAGCATCTCCTGCTAGGTTGCTAGGACCCGAGGAGCGGCCAGAGCCTCAAGCCAAGGGCCAGGCGAGCCGCCCACCCCGACCCCCAGGACGCCTCCTGTTCCTGTACGGGGACAGGAGCTGGGGGACCACCACCCAGGGCTGCCTCCACGAAGGGGAGGGGAGGGCGAGGGGGAGGGAAGGGCAGAAAGCCCCCCCCCCCCGAGGAGATCGGATTCGCCGGGGGTTTATTAAATGATTGATGACCCGAGGCAGGGCTTCTGCTGCAGCCCACGTTCAGCTGGGCCAGAGGCGAACCCAGACCCCCGTTTGCTTTTTACCTTCACAGTGTTTGCTTCTTCCCCATTAGCAGGAGAAAGGCAAGAGCTCCTGGGCTCCTGCGGAGTCTGACCATATTAGGACACCTCACGTGGCAGGAGCTGGGATCCGAGAGGTTAATGCAGTCAGTCCACGGATGGGGTGGCCCAGGCAGCCCCACGCTCTCCTATCGCCCGGAACAAGTGATATCAGGCGATGCCGTGGGCAACACCGACCGGCTGCCCTCATTCCCCGGGGAATCTGGGGAATTGAGCCTGTTACTGGAAATGTGCCTGTCCTTAAGGGCCTGATGCTGGAGGTCCAGGCCACCTCTCCCTCACGCCACCGCTGAAACAGGATGACATGGATCTGCTCGTTTGCTGTCAATATTTCTCCATAGATAAGGGCTTTCAATAATAACTGCGTAAGTGGCTTGCATTCTGACACTTCATACTCCTGAATATAATATTTGTCATATGAACATAGCAGGCAGTCAATATATATTTGTACTAAATTAAAATGTTAGCTGAATTATCTGGACGTAAGCATGAAGGTAGTGGGGCTGAAAGAAAAATTATCCCAGTTTTAACCGACAACTAAGCGCCTCAGTTTTCACAAACAGAAGCTCATTAAGAATGAAGAAACTTTTGGAATATTGCCACTAGATACCAGATAAATATCCCATACCCAGATTTAGGACAATCTAGTAGAGAATTGATGTAAACAATAGTTCAGCACCAGGATATTTGTGCCTAATTAATTGCATGTAGTAAAATGGCTCCTTGGGAACCATAGGTTAGTTATCCAGCATAAAATTTTTCTGAATTTATCATTTTTATTTGAAAGGAGTACAGAATGGCCACCTTCTCTGGAATCTGTCCCTTAAGAAGCAGTATATTTGGAAAATGGTTGGTTTTCCGAAGTTTTAAGCATTTCCCCCATTTTGACTTAAATATTTAGGAAACATTTGAGTACTTACTCAGTACCAGACATTGTGAATGCACTTTGTGTGTATAATCCCATTTCATCCTTACAGCAATACTGCCATGCTGACCCTATTGTTCTCATTTTACCAATGGAGTGGGGGAAAGTAGGCCCGAAGAGGTTAAATCAGGCCTTCAAGGCTTCAGAGCCGGTTCATGGAAGACAGATTCCTCCCTGGCCAGCCACTGGCCAACATTTCACTCCCCTTCTGTGGGAAGCTTGGAATGTGTTCTCTCTTCTTCTCAGGGATGTCAGTGAAAAGTGGCGTTTAGACCTCACCGGGGATGTTAAGAGCAAAAAAACGCGGTTAAAACCTATTTGAGGGGCTTCCCTGGTGGCGCAGTGGTTGAGAGTCCGCCTGCCGATGCAGGGGACATGGG
>NW_006786377.1:2502736-2520007 GCF_000442215.2 Lipotes vexillifer
AAAAAAAAAAAAAAAAAAAAAAAACCTATTTGAGAATGACTAACCTCAGCACATATGAAAATGTACCATTAAGTAGTACAAATACTTTCAAAATTCCCCATTCTGTGAGATTATATTTATTCAGTTCTTGGGAAATTCTTAAAGCTTTTCACATCACACTAGCCTTTGAATTTTCAGAAGAGATTGCAAGGTCAAAGTTTTCAAGCTGGCAGTGTACACCCACATGCCGAAGAAGACAGTGCCAATGTCTGATTAGATTAGCAATTGCTTGCTTTGTGTTTATTTTTCAGTGTGAAATGCTCAGATTCTTATTTTTTAATTGCAAAATCTTACTTTAAGAAATGTGCATGTGGGCTTCCCTGGTGGCACAGTGGTTAAGAATCTGCCTGCCAATGCAGGGGACACGGGTTCAAGCCCTGGTCCGGGAAGATCCCACGTGCTGTGGAGCAACTAAGCCCATGCACCACAACTACTGAGCCTGAGCTCTAGAGCCTGTGAGCCACAACTACTGAGCCCGCATGCCACAGCTACTGAAGCCCGTGCACCTAGAGCCCTCCTCGGCAACAGGAGAAGCCACGGAAATGAGAAGCCTGCGCACTGCAACGAAGAGTAACCCCTGCTCGCTGCAACTAGAGAAAGCCTGCGCACAGCAATGAAGACCCAATGCAGCCAAAAATAAAATAAATTAAAACTAAATTTAAGAAAAGAAATGTGCATGTTCTAGTACTCCCTATTCTTCCTGAAACAGCACGATGATAAGGAGGTATTAAGGATAACAGGCTGCTTTGTAGATTCGCACAAACACACACATTAAGTATCTTTGATTTTTAGACTGACCAAAGAATCCTTTCCATCTTACTCAGAGACTGTGGAATTACTCTTTATTTTTTTTAAGATGCTTCATTCTTAAAAATATTTCTTCATCAGATCATGCATTCAGCTTTGTTTTTTTTTAATTTTTATTGAAATATAGTTGATTTACAATGTTGTGATATGTTAGTTTCAGGTGTACAGCAAAGTGATTCAGATATGTATATATATATATTTTTTAGATTCTTTTCCATTATAAGTTATTACAAGATTTAAAAAAAAATAAATTCATTTATTTATTTTTGGCTGTCTTGGGTCTTCGTTGCTGTGTGTAGACTCCTCATTGTGGTGGCTTCTCTTGTTATAGAGCACAGGCTTCAGTAGTTGTGGCTCATGGGCTCAGTAGTTGTGGCACACGGGCTTAGTTGCTCCGCGGCATGTGGGATCCTCCCAGACCAGGGCTCGAACCCATGTCCCCTGCATTGGCAGGTGGATTCTTAACCACTGCACCACCAGGGAAGCCTGACCAAGGTTTTGTTTTCCAGAGTCTTGGAGACACCTTCAGAATTGCTTGCATCGGTGTCAGCGATGGAGAGGAAGGCAGCTGTTCTCTGTTTTCCACTTCTCAGTCCAAGGCTGTCAGTTACCCCGATTTCTCACCAGCAGCCCTTTCTCCTCCAAACAGCAGGACGCAGGTGTCCCCGCATATCTTCTCCCATGGGGCAGTTGGTGGTAGAGTCGTTTCCCTGAGAGAGTTAATGCTCTCATAAAAACAGAGATTTCTCAGAAACAAATACACATTGCCCATATAGCAGGCTGAACTTGTATGTCTAATGCTTACTTCTGCAGAAAAGCAGGTCACGTGAGATTTGCCAATAAAATTTAGAGTCATAGCTGGGCATCTTGTGCATACAAAGCATTTTCAAATATGTTTGAAAATAATTCACATATGTTAATACAACCCCTTGAAAGCACAATAATAACTATAGTGATTAAAACAGAATCTAAAACCAACACTCTATCCCACGGATTCATTCTCTCGATTGCCTTCAGACAATTTCACTTAAAACTGGCAACTCTTCACCCCTGAAACTACCACTTATCACTTGTTTTCCCTAAACAAAAAGTCTACGTTTTTTCTGAAGCCGTTACTTACATCAAGTTATCTAAGAGCCCAACTCTTACTGTCCTCTCCTGTATTTGCTGATTATTAACTAGAACACCAGAAAAATTAACTTTATTCAATTCATGAGTAGCTAATAATCCAATATTTGTATAGAAACTACAGAAAAAGTTCAACATACAGTTTAAGTTCCAAGGTCATCTTCCTGTAAATATACATTATGTATATAAGCAAATATTATTCTTTTAACTTTTTTTTTTTTTTTTTTTGTCGTATGCAGGCCTCTCACTGTTGTGGCCTCTCCCGTTGCGGAGCACAGACTCCGGACGCGCAGGCTCAGCGTCCATGGCTCACGAGCCCAGCCGCTCCGCGGCATGTGGGATCTTCCTGGACCGGGGCACAAACCCGTGTCCCCTGCATCGGCAGGCAGACTCTCAACCACTGCGCCACCAGGGAAGCCCATTATTCTTCTAACTTTTAAGGAATGTATTGCTTTGGGTTTAAGTATAAAGCCTGCTATTCATATATCTGTTTCATTTACTAAGATTTAAAATTGGCTCCTGACTCAAATCTAAGATTACTCTAAGGTAACAAAAGCAAGGGAGCCGTGAGTTGAGAGTTGCGGAGGTGGGGTGTTGGAAGGGGACAGTTAATTCTTTCATTCATGTCATTTATATATACATATACCTTTGTTCCCCCTCCAGCCACTGTGGAAGGCTTTCCAGAAGCAATTATTTACAGAGAACTGATTTAACATAGCTCCCACCACTTTGTTCAAAATGTGTCTAAATGTAAACAAATAAACAAATAAATGAATACTATTGAAATGTAGTCCCCAGTAAGCCCATATAGCTTTGGCTTCTCATTTTTCTAGAGTTGGGCTGCTCTCCACCTATTATGGAGTGACTAGAACGCAGATACAGTAAATGATTTGCCCAATATGGAGGGAGAGTTTCTCAGGATACACTTATGGAGGATGCCTGAAGGTATCTGGAAGGTTTCTGCACTCCAGGGCAGATCAAGTTACCATAATCCAGCAACTTCAAATCCCTTCACAAATTCTTCAAAGGGTCCTGTAAATATCCAACATTTAAAAAAATATTTTGACTTATTAATTCGACAAACTTTTATTGAGTTAAGTGCCAGGAAAAATGCTTGGAGTTTTTCAAAGCTGGAAACTGGTTTCATAAGTCAACATTGCTTACCGGAAAAAAAGACATTATAGAGACATACATTTTAAATCATTGAGAGATTTTTATGTTCCTCTATTAACTTGAATAGCTTTATGAATTTTTAACCTTAGATCTGTTATATGTTGTCTCTGACATTAAAAAATACTTCAGTTATTTTTTGCGTGTGATTAAGAACCCAATGAAAAGACCAATGCTTGATCTAAAGAATTACTAAAATTGTATAGAAGAGAGGTTGACTATTTTATCCCATGTTATAGAGCTCCCATCCAAATCTCAGATGTTGTCCTGAGATTCCATATTTGAATTGATCTCAGTTGTATTGGGATTGATCTCAAGTCTATCAGCTGCTTTTTGTTTGTTTGTTTGTTTTTTAATGACTTCTGTCACTCCTACAAATGCAGTATTCATAGGAAAGGTAGTAGAGTCAATGGTAACTTTGAAAAGTGAAACAATCACTTGATATGTTGTTTTGAATGTTATTATGCTCTTTGACAATTCTATGGAAGAAATCATGAGTAAAATATTTGAATTTTCCTTTCTGTTGGAGAATTTGAAACACTGATTATTTCAGAGTGTGAAATTATGGGGTGTTTTCCTGAGTAAAAATGATGGGTTAGGGAAAATAATATCCAGCAAGTGACTGCAAATATCCAGGATTTCAAGCAAAACTTTACAGAACAAATTCCATGAGTGGAAGTTGCCAACAGTCCCTTATTGTTTTGACAGCTTTATGGAGGTATAATTGCCATAGAAGGAAGTGCACACATTTAAAGTGTACAATTTGATGGGTTTTAGGACAAATGTATACATCCTTGAAATCATCACCACAATCAAGTTAATAGGCATAACCATTCACCCAAAAACATCTCTGTGCGTCCTTGTAATCCCTCTATTCAGCCCCTCCCATCCCCCATCTTGCCTTCCCAGGCAGCCGCTTACCTGCTTTCTGTCACTATAGAATAATTTGCATTTTCCACAATTTTATAGGAATTCATAGAAATGGAATAATCTACTATATGCTCTTCTTTGTCTGGCTTCTGTTACTCAGCATAATTATACTGAGATGCATTCATAATTATATTGAGTTGTTGCATTTAACAGTAGTTACAGGCGATCTTTATTTTTAAAAAATTTTGAGGGGGTTACTTCCCGGGCAGTCCAGTGGTTAAGACTCTGCGCTTTCACAGAGCAGAGGGGGAAGGGTGGAACCCGCTTCCACGGGTTCCATCCCTGACCGGGGAACTAAGATCCCCACATGCCATGCAGTGCGGCCAAAAAGAAAAAAAATTTTGTTGTTGTTTATGACTTTCCTAAATATTTAATAGTGAATATGTATCAGTTTTTTCCCTTGTAATGCAAAGATTTAGGCATATGCTCATGATATATGCATACATATCTCCTCCCATTTAAATCTAGAGAATAAAAATTCAACTGGCATTTGAGTCTGAGTTAGAGGAACGCAATTCCATTCTGTATTTAATAAGTCTGTATTCACTTTATGTGCTTTTCCTGGTTCAGATTCTTATTCTAGTCTGAGTAGTTGAAGGATTTAGAAAAAAAAAAATTAACTTTATTATCTTTACACAATAGTCATCAGTTTGGCTGGTAATGATGCGTTTTTGGCCATAATTCCAAAACTACATATGATAGCAGTACTTTGCCAACTTAGGGGGAAAATATTATGGGAAGTATAGTCATATGCCTTAAATGTTGTTTTGTAGCAATGTAAAATGACTTATTAAAGGGTATGTCTTACCTGCTTATATCCATGACCCAGATCAAGGTATGTTGGACCTTTACAGACTTATGTTAACACCAAAACCTGTACATGAGTGTTTATAGCAGCTTTATTTGTAATAGCCCCAAAGGAAAAACAACCCCGATATCCTTTAACACATTCAATGGTTAAATAAACTGTGGTATGTCTACACCATGAAACGCTGCCCAGCAGTATAAAGAAACAAACTCCCCATATGTGCAGCAATCTGGACAAATCTCCAGAGAATTATACTGAAAGAAAACCAGCAATCCCCCAAAGTTATATACTGTATGACTCCATTTATATAACAGTCTTGAAATGCAAAATTGTAGAAATGGAGAAGAGATTAGCGGTAGCCAAGGGTTAGGGAGGGGTGAGGGAGGAGAGAGTGGGTATGGCCATAAAACTGCAACAAGAGGGATGCTTGTGGATTGGGAATGTTCTGTACTTTGAATGTATCAATGTCAATATCCCGAGTGATATAGACTACAGTTTTGCAAGATGTTACCATGCGGGAAACTGGGTGAAAGGTATATGGGCTCTGTCCTGTACTATTTCTTACAACTGCTGTGTCTACAATTAACTGAAAAAAAAAAAAAAAAAGACTTGGGCTTCCCTGGTGGCGCAGTGGTTGAGAGTCTGCCTGCCGATGCAGAGGACACGGGTTCTTGTGCCCCGGTCCCGGAAGATCCCACATGTCGCGGAGCGGCTGGGCCCGTGAGCCATGACCGCTGAGCCTGTGCTCCGCTATGGGAGAGGCCACAACAGTGAGAGGCCCGGGTACCACAAAAAAAAAAAAAAAAGATTTAATTTTTTTTAAAAAAGAACAATAAAATATATATTCTTGGATGGGCTAAAATAGAGGTCTAAGATACCTGTTTTTTTTCAATTTACAGTCTCCTCAACTTTCCAGCATCCTTGAAATGCCCTTTAAAATGAAAACTAAGCCAAATTAGATGTCAACTCAGTGTTAGTAAGTTGGTATTTTGTTTTGCTCCTAAGCTTGTTAACTCTGGAACAATCAGACTTGATAAAATACAGAAACAATAGATTTCCTGACTCTGCCCTGCTGTGTAAATACACTCTTTTAACTCCTTAGCTTCATCTGCCAATGTAGTTGTGGACCCACCTATAATTATCCTGGCCAATATCATTTCCAAATTCTCCTGCTTGTGAAGGGCCCTCAAAGGAACCAGATCAAACAAGAAATGAAGCAAGGAACGTCTTAGACTCAAGAACAGTTTCTGCAAAGGTCCCTCCCTTTTCTGCTTCTCTCATCACCAGCATTTAGCATGGCTTTAGTTAGCAAAATACACGTAGGAATCCAGCAATATTATATCAGCTATAAGATAAAGAAAGATAAAAAAGATCAGTTAAAGAAAGAACAGGAGGGGGCACTTAGGGTTTAAAATGCTAATTTCTAGGGTAAATTTAACTGGAACAAAATTGGATTTTATACGGCTTATATTTTCTGGATTTTAAAAAATGCACATCCTTCTTTGGCCTATATTTAATAACGACTATTATATATTTGCTTTTTTAAATAAACATCTGCAACATGCAAGGCAATGCAGCAAAGCATTCCCCAAGATTAAGAAATTAATATCTGTTTATAATCATATTTTTAAAAAACTCCAGTAATGGTAAAGCTCTCAGGCAGCACATAGCAGCCACCAATATTTGAAGCTGATATTTTAGCAGAGTAAGACTCCAACCTGGGCAGTGGAGCTAGACTTACCCCAGAAATGTCCACATGAGAGTTTTTACTTCCCACATTTCATTGTATTCAAGTAAAATGGTTTCTGGATAGTTTGGAGATTTGCAGAGAAAAATCCCATCTTAGCCTCTTTTCAAAATAATGCTATGCCTAACTTTGGTGGCCGAGAGAAGAGGTCAGAAGATTTTTAAAGATCTCAACAGTTTAAATAGCTCTTTTGCCAGTCTGGGCAGGAAGACACTGAACTTTCCCCATTCCTGAAAAGAAACTGCTCAAGGCACTAATTTCCGGTTTGTCTCTGGCTCCCAGGTTTCTTTGATATCCGGAAGATGGGTTTGGTCTGAACAAATTAGCAACTGAGGTGAAGAATGGTTGCTTTTATTATTAGATAATCTTTCTCTTACTGACTTTTCTCAGCATAAGTTGCAAAAGCAGCTCCTTTTAAATGCATTATCGTCCAAAACTCAAAGCCAAGTGGCTAACTAAACAGGAGTCTCTTCCTTCCCACTCAAGCCACAATCGGGATTCAGAAAAGTGTGTGGAGCTGGTAAAAACGTTTGGCCTTGACCCTCACTTGGGTTTTTCTTTCCTAAAACTGCAAAGTTCCAGTTTGTGTCCTGTCTCTCCATCTTATAAATTTATTTGGTTCTGGTTCATAATTCGCTGTGGAAACTGCTGTTCTGATTTGAAGTCCCTTATCTGTCCCCATCCGACCCCACCACTTTCAGCTGCCCGCTCTTGGGTTCTCCTGAATTCCTTTGCCAGCCCTGGGACTAGGATGAGGGAGGGACTTTGCTGTGGGGGAAACTTATCAGGGACTCCCTCGCTCTTCCTGGGGCCTCTAGCGGCCTAAGCCAAGGGTCCTGGAACCCCTAGACTCCTGGAGGAGCAAGCGCAATGGTGCATCTCTTCGGAGGGGGTGGAGGGGGTGGGCTTAGAGAGGAGGAGGGGCCCATCGGGGCAGAGCCCAAGGACAATGAAATGGCACTCTTTTCTTTTTGTTTTTTTTTTAAACATATGGAATTTATTGTTTTCTGGTTTTCCCTCCTGACATGATGCCATTTATTTATTTATTTATTTTTAATGATTTTTTTTAACATCTTCATCGGAGTATAATTGCTTTACAATGGTGTGTTAGTTTCTGCTTTATAACAAAGTGAATCAGTTATACATATACATATGTCCCCATATCTCCTCCCTCTTGCGTCTCCCTCCCTCCCACCCTCCCTATCCCACCCCTCTAGGTGGTCACAAAGCACTGAGCTGATCTCCCTGTGCTATGCGGCTGCTTCTCACTAGCTATCTATTTTATGTTTGGTAGTGTATATAAGTCCATGCCACTCTCTCACTTCATCCCAGCTTACCCTTCCCCCTCCCCGTATCCTCAAGTCCATTATCTAGTAGGTCTGTGTTTTTATTCCTGTCTTGCCGCTAGGTTCTTCATGACCTTTTTTTTTTTCTTTTTCTTAGATTCCATATATATGTGTTAGCATACGGTATTTGTTCTTTTCTTTCTGACTTACTTCACTCTGTATGACAGACTCTAGGTCCATCCACCTCACTACAAATAACTCAATTTTGTTTCTTCTTATGGCTGAGTAATATTCCATTGTATATATGTGCCACATCTTCTTTATCCATTCATCTGTCAATGGACACTTAGGTGCTTCCATGTCCTGGCTATTGTAAATAGAGCTGCAATGAACATTTTGGTACATGACTCTTTTTGAATTATGGTTTTCTCTGGATATATGCCCAGTAGTGGGATTGCTGGGTCATATGGTAGTTCTATTTTTAGTTTTTTAAGGAACCTCCATACTGTTCTCATAGTGGCTATATCAATTCACATTCCCACCAACAGTGCAAGAGGGTTCCCTTTTCTCCACACCCTCTCCAGTATTTATTGTTTGTAGATTTTTTGATGATGGCCATTCTGACCCGTGTGAGATGATATCTCATTGTAGTTTTGACTTGCATGAAATGGCACTCTTGATAAACCTGACACATAAACTGGCACATCTGGCTTTTTTTCTTGTTTGCTTTTGTTTTTTTCTTTTTGACTACGAAATAGGAAAACTTTAAAGTGATTTATTTCACCAACCACTGTGGGGTCCATAAAGGATGTCTTGACCAGTTGTAAGGGAGGATTTTGTCTGTGGAGCAATAACACACAAATAAGAGGTGAGATCAATTATATTACAGGCTTCACCACCTGGAGGACTTTTTTTTCTAGAGGGAGCATTGGCGGAAACAATAGAAATTAGACTGTCCTTAAGACCAAGAAAATGAGGAGCACTACTTACTTTGAAAAGAATCATTTGGATATGATCCTTACAGCACTTTCATTCAGATTCTCTCTTCCAGGCGCACCCTAGCGTCAAAATTTCCCACTAACTTGAGAATTCTGAGACTGAGATTCTCCAAGAATTTTCCACGAGCAACCTTTCTGAGTGGCACAAACGTGCATGTTGGGGGGCTGCCCCTAACAGGCCAGTTCTCAGAGGACTCATGAAGCACAGGAAGAAAACAGGAAAACCTCTATTTACACGTATTTAATCTCATCCTATCTAAATTACTAATTGGAGTATATGATAGGATATACCTAACATATTAGTGCTATAGCAATATAAGTATAATATTTATAAATAAATACAAATATGTATATTGGATCTGAATGCTCAAGTTTTAAAAAGTTGACATTTATGATTTCACACAGTCTCGGGAAGCTGGAAATGGCTTTGCTGTGTGATTCTGGCTCGGGGTCTCTCACGAGGTTGCCTTCGGGCTGTCGATCAGGGTTGTCGTCATCCCCAAGCTCATAGGGAGCTGAAGAATCCACTTCCAGCTCACTCTCTTGGTAATTGGTTAGCATCATCAGTTCTTAGCTGGCTGCTGGCACAAGGCTTCAGTCTCTCATTTCATGGGCCCCTCCACTGGGCTGCTCACAAGATGGCAGCCTGCTTTCCTCAAAGTGACAGATGAGAGAATGAAAAGCCTTAAAAAGGCTGGAGACCACTTTGCTAAAGGCAAAGAAAATCAGTCTTCTTCAGTCAAGCCCATAGAAAGTGACTTGTGCTTTATAACCAGAAATTCATAACTGGTATTAGCCGCTGACTATGAGTTCATTCACACATCACACAGCTCCCCAAGGATGGGACCACATTTCATACCTTTTTATTTCCCCATGACCTAGTATCATCCTTGAGAGTGTAAGAGAATTGTTAATGAAGGGTAAACTGGATTGCAAAAGGAGGTTGAGAGGAATGGAGAGGAACTGTTCTTAAGTTAGTTTACTTGGATTTGAGTCTTGGTCAGCCACCTGGTAGCTGTGTGACTTCAGGCAAGTTGTTTAACCTCTCTGTGTTTTGGTTTGCTCAACTCTACAATAAGAATAATATTAATGCCTGCCTTATAAGGTCATGAAGAGTAATTGTGAAGATGCATATAAAGGGCTAAGAACAGTGCCTGGCACCTAGAAAATGTTTCCAAAGCAGGATTTCTTGTTTTCTGGGGCAGCGGTCTCCAGCCTTTTTGACTATATTCTCCATCAATTAAAAAAAAAAAAAAGCATTTAGCTTCAATATATGTATACATGATTTATTTAAATATTTTTATCTATAATATATTCTTTCCATTAATTAACCCCTTGCAGCACTAGTACTACAAGGCAAAATGTTATGTGAGGTTTTACCAGGATTGGACTGCATGCCTGGTAGAATATGGCAGAAGTGATGGTATCACTTCTGAGATTAGGATATGAGAGACCTCTGCTTCCACCTTGGATGCCCACTGGCTCCCACTCTCTTGATCATTCTCTCATCTGTCATTTCGAGGAAGGAAGGCTGCCATCTTGTGAGCAGCCCAGTGGAGGGGCCCATGAAATGAGAGACTGAAGCCTTGTGCCAGCAGCCAGATAAGAACTGATGATGCAAGAGATTGAGCTGGAAGCGGATTCTTCAGCTCCCTATGAGCTTGGGGATGACGACAACCCTGACCGACAGCCCAAAGGCAACCTCGTGAGAGACCCCGAGGCAGAATCACACAGCTAAGCCATTTCCAGCTTCCCGAGACCGTGTGAAATCATAAATGTCTATTGCTTTAAGGTGTTAAAAAAAATGCCATGTGTTTAAAGGATAAATAAACTACTTTTTTTTTTTTTGCCACATCGTGCTTCATGCGGGATCTTAGTTCCCTAACCAGGGATGGAACCGGCGCCCCCGGCAGTGGAAGGCGAAGTCTTAACGACTGGACTGCCAGGGAAGTCCCCAAATAAACTACATTTGAATTGGCAAGCCCAAGAATTTTTAGATGCTTATAAAAGAAGAAGATGGTAGATTCTTGTGATTTTTAGCCAATATTTATTCCTAGTGATCACTTGACCTATCTGAGTTGAGGGCTCGGTATTTTTTGTGTCACAGTTTGGTGACAGCCATACCCTGCAAGGCTGCCGCCCCATTCACTTTCTGAACAAGATCTAGATCAAGCTCTCAGAGGCAGGTGTACGACCAGGAAATGACCTCATTAAATGGCAGGCAGAGCCACAGAACAATTTCACAACAAAGACATTGCTACAGGGTGGACCTGTGCAATGACCACAGAGGCAGAGGCAGGATGGGCTGTGATAATCCCATGTGCAAATAAAAACCCAGGAGGTGCTTAGTTCAAACCAGTTTAATAGGACTGTAGGTATAATGGCCTTTTTCTTATACCTGGGGGCTGTTTGAGAGGCTCCAGAATTTTATATGATGACACTAAAACAATACCTATTTTCAGACCTCATAGTGGAGGGGGAAATATATGTAAATTTAAATACCAAAGGGGCAAGGTAGGGGTAGAGAATTAAGAGGTACAAACTACTACATATAAAATAAATAAGCTACAAAGATATAGTGTACAACACAAGGAACATAGCCAATATTTTATAATACTTTTAAAATTAATTAATTTTTTATTAAAGTGTGGTTGATTTACAATGTTGTGTTAGTTTCAGGTGCACAGCAAAGTGATTCAGTTAGGTGTACATATATATGTATTTTTTCCCTTATAGGTTATTACAAAATATTGAGTATAGTTCCCTGTGCTATACAGTAGGTCCTTGTTGGTTATCTATTTTATATAGAGCAGTGTGTATATGTAATCCCAACCTCCTAATTGTAATAACTTTAAATGGAGTATAATCTATAGAAAATATCGAATCACTATGTTGTAATATAATGTTGTAAATCAACTATACCTTAATTTAAAAATTAAAATAAATAAATAACCAATTTTAATGTGGAATAGGCTTAGGATCTGGGAGGGTTTCCCTGGAGGGGCAGGAGGTATCTGGAGTAGCAACCAGCATAGGTAAAGAGGCCACCGTGGAAGGGGTGATATTGCCAAGGAGGCCAAGCACAAGTCGACCGTTTATCCCATACGGATGAAACTGCAAAGGAGTATAAATGCAGCAACTAAAATCAATATTTGTAAAGGACACAACAGGTTGGCTTGAAGATGATTCAAGTAGGTCTCTCAAGTCTAGGTGGAAATTTGTAGGGTCCCATCTTTTCATTGAAAGGAGTGATTTTAAACATCTCTGGCTTTTAAATGTGAGATTTCTTTTTTCTTTCTCCCCCCATCCCCAGCCCCCGCGTGGCTTGGGGGATCTCAGTTCCCGACCGGGGATGGAACCCCTGCCCCCTGCAATGGAAGCGCGGAGTCCTAACCACTGGACTGCCAGGAAATTCTCTAAATGCAAGATTTCAATCATATTCAGTTCTATTTTAACAATGATTCTAGGATATGACCTTTCTGGGCACTGTGATCTTTAATAACAGGTGGCCCACTTTTGGATTCTCATAGCAAAATTAAACAGTAGAACTCTTATGTGACACTGTTATTTTAATTTGTAGACATTGGGCCTTGTACTTTTGTTCCGTGTTGCATTATTGCGTCCTCCACGGTAGATAGCTGTGATAAGGAGGCCGTGGTCCCTGCTGCCCTCTGTGCGCTGCTAGTGGACCACCCTGGTCCCCCATCTACCATAGGAGGTGTGTGTCTCTGTGGGTGTCCAGTACCATCTCCCCAGGTGGAGACCGTTAATATATTGCAAATGAATCAGAGTTTTCTAATTGTTTTTTCCCCCCAAAACAGCATCTCCTGTCCTTCCTTGACACCGAGATCCCATTAATTCTCCAACTTAGCTGTTTAGGCAACTTCTCCCAGTATCCTAGCAGATGGATGACAGAGGCTCCTATTTAAACACTGGGCTACTGCCACTCTATGGGCTCCACACATAGTACCCCTCCCCCGGACCCAGCATGTCTGAATTCTCTTCCTCTGTTGAATTTGCTTTTATGCAAGTGCTTAAATCTATTTGAGATTTAAAAATAAACAACCACTGAGCTTTGCTCAATGCCCTTAGAGATTGCTTTTCTTTCACAATCCAGTTTCTTGGAAGAACAGTCTCTACAGCACATTGATCTTCACCTTACCCTCTTTCATTCCTCAACTCTCTGCCATCTGGCGTCTGTCCCCACCGTGGCAGTGGGCTGCTCTCTTGTCCTGGTCGCCTGCAGCAGAGAACAGGCCCCAGCCCCTATCTTTGTTCCCACTGTGCAATTTGACACTGTGGACCGCTCCTCCTGGGAAATTTCTTCGGCGGCCTCCCAGCTATAACTTTTTCTCAGGCCACTGCATGTTGATCTCCTGCAGACGTACTTTCGACTGTCTTTCTATGTGGCTGGTCCACCAGCCCTACCCCAGGCCCTCTCCTGTTCTTTTCTCACCTCGTCTCACACTCCATGTCTGTCCTGAGTAGCTCAGCCCATCCACAGCTTTAGTAGCCACTTCATGTCCAAATGTGCCCCTCAGCCCAGGCCCTTTCTGTAACCAGGACAGATTATCCAACTATGTTTGGTACATCAACAAATACAGGCAGACCCCGGAGATTTCCAAGGTTCGGTTCCAGATCACAGCGATAAAGCGAATATCACAATAAAGCGAGTCACATGAATTTTTTAGCTTCCCAGTGCCTATAAAAGTTATGTTTATACTATACTCTCTATGGAGTGTGCAATAGCATTATGTCTTTAAAAAAACAATGTACATACTTTAATTAAAAATACCTTGGGTCCAGTGGTTAAGACTCCACACTTCCACTGCAGGGGGCATGGGTTCGATCCCTGGTCAGGGAACTAAGATCCTGCGTGCTGTGCGGCACAGCCGAAAAATAAAAACAAAACCCAAAAATATCTTATTGCTAAAGATGCTAACCATCACCTGAGCGAGTCATAATCTTTCTGCAATAATAACATCTAAGATCACCATTCACAGATCACTGTAACAAATATGATAAAATGAAAATTTTGCAATATTTCGAGAATTACCAAAATGTGACACAGAGACACAAAGTAAGCAAATGCTGTTGGAAAAACGGCGCCGATAGACTTGCTGGACACAGGGTTGCCACAAACCTTCATTTTGTACAAAACAAAATCTCTGAGAAGTGCTGTGAAACAAGGTATGCCTGTAGTTCAAAATGATCTCACTTTGGGCTTGCCTGGTGATGCAGTGGTTGAGAGTCCGCCTGCCGATGCAGGGGACGCGGGTTCGTGCCCCGGTCCGGGAAGATCCCACATGCCGCAGAGCAACTAAGCCTGTGCGCCACAGCTACTGAGCCCACATGCCTAGAGCCCATGCTCTGCAAGAAGAGAAGCCACGACAATGAGAAGCCCGCACACCCCAACGAAGAATAGCCCCTGCTTGCCGCAACTAGAGAAAGCCTGCGCACAGCCATGAAGACCCAACACGGCCAAAAATTAAATAAATAAATAAATAAATTTATTTTTTAAAAAAAGAATGAAGTAGGCACAACAGGGAGAAACAGAGACCCCTGCTCAGCCTTGGAGAGAGAGAGAGACCCTGGGGGGAGAGAGGGAGCCACCTTCATCCTTTAACTGGTCTGGCATTCTGGCTCCCTTTCCTCCCGAGAAGCAATTAAGCAGTCTGTTCTTGCGTCCTGGGAGTGAGTCTGAAAGATCTTTTGTAACCAGCTGCATCTTAACCAGGCGACCAGGTCTTCAGGGTCACCCTTTCCTGGGCTGAAGCCAGCCCACCTATACTAGAAGAACCGCCATGGGTAGGGGGGTGACATTCTGTCCCTTCCAGAGCTGGGCAAAAGGAGTTTGAAAGCACAAATAAATTGTTAATAATTTCTTCAGGAGGGGCATATATAACCTCAAAATGAAAGAAAAGTTAAGAGCGTAAACTATAAGGATTGTTTGCCAGGGACACGTTAAGCTGGACCAACACACGAAAGCTAATGTTCATATGGCATCTCTTTGGGTAAGTTCTGGACAAGCATTTCATTCTAGAGTCTCCATTCACTTACACTCCAACCTGAGGCTCTTCTTAGGAGCTTAGATAAAACCGGAGGGCTTCCCTGGTGGCGCAGTGGTTAGGAATCCGCCTGCCAATGCAGGGGACACGGGTTCGAGCCCTGGTCTGGGAAGATCCCACATGCTGCAGAGCAAGTCCATGTGTCACAACTACTGAGTCTGTGCTCTGGAGCCTGCGCTCTGGAGCCGGTGCTCTGTGAGGAGAGAGGCCACCGCAATGAGAGGCCCGCACACTACAATGAAGAGTAGCCCCCACTCACTGCAACTAAAAAAAGAAAGCCCACGTGCAGCCACGAAGACCCAACGCAGCCAAAAATAAATTAATTTTTAAAAAAAGCTGTCAATTGCTCAAAAGCATTTGTGTAAGACATTAACATTAAAAGAAAAGACAACCTCAACTTTTACCAAAATCTACATGAGTTTGGATTATCCTTTAAAAAAAAAAAAGAAAGAAAACTGGAAACGTGAGTAAGCAACATTTGGGGGTTTTAATTTAATAACAGCAGAAAGATCAAGAATAGAATCTTGATGAAGTCAGTACTAATATTCTTACAGGACTTATGTTTGTAGCTGATTTCCAATGAGAAACCGAGGGACTTTTTGCTGTCCAGCTGCACATGAGAACAAGAGGGGTCTAATCCGATGAGCATCCCCCAGCCGTGCCAAGTCAAGGCATCCTCACCTGATCCTCCAGGAACACCACCTGTGGCCTGTAAGCTGATTTGCCAGTGACACAGAGGCACCTAGCAGATGCCCTGCTGGAGCGTAATCAGATTGCAGGGCGAGCTGGGCTCCTTGGGAAAGGAGTGTGGCGGGGGTACCAGGCAGGGGAGAAGTGCATTGAGAACCAGGGCAGGATGTAGAGAACGAGCAAAAACCAAGCCTGAACTCAGTCTCCATTACAGGTAAGTGTCAGCCACCAGAGAGCAACGTAAAGCAGGAGACGGCCACCTCATCTGGCAACGCCTGCAGGTGCTTCTGATCAAGCCCGTGCTGCGTCGCTTTTCTTAGTCCTGGTTTTTCCCAGCCCAGCCTGGAGTAGAAGTTCAAAGACTTCTCTACCTATAATAAACGGCTGTCCCTTCCCCTTTTATTTCTTGATTTTTACCTTTTGCTCTGTAGTCTTTATTAGTGTGTATTCTGGACATAATAAAATATGGCTAATTCATGTAAGCAAAAGCTTGTGGGAAGCTAGCAAAGCATTGCCATTAATAAGATGACTAGTTGAGGGTAAATAGAGGTCAAAACTGGTTTTCTTTGTTTTAGAAAGTCCAAACTCCTTTTCTTACCGATTATCCTAGGTAGCTGTGAGCATTTGTTTGTTTTTGAGGTCTCTTAAATTCAAAATGGGTAAAGCTTTTTTTTTTTCAAATGTATAGAATAACTGGGACTCACATCTACTAATACGTACAAGGCCTCACTGTGTAGTTTCAATGACTGTAAATGCTCCCTTTAAATTTAGTGTAATTTTTTTTTTTTTTTTTTTTTTGCGGTACGCGGGCCTCCCACTGTTGTGGCCTCTCCCGTTGTGGAGCACAGGCTCCGGACGCGCAGGCCTAGCGGCCATGGCTCACGGGCCCAGCCGCTCCGCGGCATGTGGGATCTTCCCGGACCGGGGCACGAACCCCTGTCCCCTGCATCGGCAGACGGACTTTCAACCACTGCGCCACCAGGGAAGCCCTTAGTGTAATTTCTTAATCAAAATGTTCAGAAAACAACAGGAATGTTTACCCGTAGGTAATAAATTAACTATGGCTCCAACAACTTTGTGATTTTATTTTGGAAGGGATTCTTTCTTCCTTAGTAACACTTGCTGGGTTGTGTTGTTATAAAAGCAGCAATGTGAATTCGTGAGATTATTTGGGATTTTCCCGGGTTGGGAGCGTCTCACTAGTCAGTTGGAGGGCAGAGAGAGGAATTGCAGTGTGAGGGGGATCACCTGAGTCTTGGGGGCAGGGTATATGCACAACAAGTGGAGACTGAGGGTGGAGAGGTGTCACACTGGGGCCCAGAACACAGCCTTCGCTGTCAGACAGACCCAGCTCTGCCACTGTGACCTTGGAGGAGCTGCTTCTTGTCTCTTAGTCTTCCTTTTCTGTTTTCTCATGTGTGAAGCGGGGATATAAAACCCAACTCAGGGCTTCCCTGGTGGCGCAGTGGTTGAGAGTCCGCCTGCCGATGCAGGGGACATGGGTTCGTGTCCCGGTCCGGGAAGATCCCACATGCCGCGGAGCGGCTGGGCCTGTGAGCCATGGCCGCTGAGCCTGCGCGTCCGGAGCCTGTGCTCCTCA
>NW_006786377.1:2520067-2525076 GCF_000442215.2 Lipotes vexillifer
GCGCCCGGAGCCTGTGCCCCCCAACGGGAGAGGCCACAACAGTGAGAGGCTCGCGTACCGCAAAAAAAAAAAAAGAAAAAAAGAAAACCCAACTCATACAAGACTGTTAAAAGGATTTCATGAGATAAAAGATACAAGGCTTTTAAGCCCAATAGATAAAGATTTGCTACTGTTACTGTTCCAATACCAGCTTCAATACTTACTGACTCTGGAAGGTTGGGCAAGGCTGAGGAAACTTGGTTCCTCATGTGTAAAATGCAGCTATTAATACATGCTTCTGGGGTGACTGTGAGAATGAAAGGATAGAATAGTGTACATGACGAGTGCCTGACACATAGGATATGGTCAACTTGGTCCTGGTGCCTCCTTTCCATCCCTGACCCCCTCGTGGACTCAGAATTAGATGGAATTCTACCCACTAATTGTTTAGATTTATCTGGAATAGGTAGCCATTGTATTTGGAGCCCGATAGAAGGACTGGCCACGGAATAATAGAAAACGCCATTTTCAAGTTCCCTTATAATGTGTTTTGGTCATATACGTGAGGTTACAACATCATTTATTAATTAATTCATTCATTCCTCAAACTGTAACAGTCTACTACTCCCAGGCCTTGGGTTAAACACTGGAAATAGCATGATAAGCAACAGCTTCTGCCCACTGGGAGTTTACGATCTGTGGGAAGACTGCAGAGGATTACAATTCAAATAGATGGAGATGGGCCTGGGATCCAACTGGCTTCTGAGGAAGGGCCGGGAGGATGAGTCAGGGAAGGCGGGCTTGGGCAGGTTGCAGGCTGAATCCGGAAGGGTGATGGGGTGAAGGTTAAGTCAGTGACAGCCACATGGACACGAAGGGGAATAGACTATGAAAGGCATCCACAGAGGGATGAGCATGGACAGAGGCATGGGTGAATGAGAGAAAGCTTGTTGCATCCGGGAGCTTTGGGCAGATTGCCAGGACTGGAGCACACGGTGTACATTCTGGGGGTATTTGCAGGTAAGGACTGAATATGGTGTTAGAGGGGTGGCCCCAGAGGCAAGCCAGGGTCAGATCATAAAGGATCTTATAAAGGTTAGGATATTTTCAGATGGCCTTTAGGGAGTCATTGAGTTTTTGTTTTGTGTTTTTCTGCATCTGTAAGAATTATTAATGCATATATTCCATTCATTTATTGGGTAACAAATAGGATTTTCATTATAATTGTTTAATTTTATTTTTTCAAATTATCACATCCAAAATGGACCTTTTGGGGGGCATATAGTGTTATGAATTTGAATGCACGTGGAGTTTCTTGTAATCATCACCACAATCAAAATACAGAACGGTTCTATTACACACACCCCGAAATCTCTTCTGTTACTTCTTTGTAGTCATACCTTTCCCCCCGACCCCGACCACCTGCAACTGTTGATCTGTTCTCCATCACTATAGTTTTGTCTTTTGGAGAATGCCATACAGATGGCATCTTATAGTATATAAACTTTTGAGACTGGCTTCTTTTATTCATCCCAATGTATTTGAGATTCCTCCAAGCTGTCCTACGTATCAGTACTTTTTCCTGTTTACCGTGGGTAGTGTTCCGCTGTTTGCACATAGAAGTTCGTTTATCCATCCCTCAGAGAAGGACATTTCACTGAAGAGTTTTTTAGCTCTCAGAAGAAGAGATGGGAAGAGGACTTGACCAGGGGGAGGGAACAATTTCAGGAAACTAAGACAGAGGCCACGAAGCCAGAATTAAAGGGGACAGGTAGAGAGATTTCTGGGAGGGAGAATGGACAGGGCATGAATGACTAATTGGATATGAGCTGGAGTGAGGAAGACAAGTCCCGGATGAAGCCCAGCTTTCCGGTTTGGAAGATAATTGGGATTATAAACTAGAGAACTCAGAAAGAGGAGCGTGAAGCAAATCATGTCAGAGGCCCAGGTTTGACCTCGCTGTGAAGGTCCTTCATGGGAGGATGAAAATATGTGCACATGGCACATAGCAGAGGCTCAATAAAGGGCAGATAACTGGGAGCCTCACGCGTCCCAGGCACTGGGCTAGTGCTACAGGCACAAAGGTGAAAATAACACAGTCACTGATGCTAAAGAGTCAGATCTGTAACTGGGTCATTTTAATATAACTGTGACAAGTGCTAAACTGGAGATGTGTACTGGAGATTTCCAAAGTATGCAGGAAGGGCCCTGAGCTGAGCCTGGGCTATCAGGGATGGCTTCCTGGAGGAGGAAGTGGCTGAAAGCTTGATGCAAAATCTTTCCTTTGAGAAAAACACTCTCCTCCAGATGGAACCACTTACTTTGCAAATATCGACAGGGAGGGACGACAGTTTAACTCTTCGGCATCAGGAGCACGCTAGTCTGCAGTAGATAACCAGTTCATCTAAAGCAAAGGATGCCGGAAAAGTCTGAGTGGAGGTTGGGATGAAAACCTAGCATCTGGGAGTAGGGGTTGTTGAGTTACCTAATTTGGGAGAGCTGACTAAACAACTAGAACCAATCAGGAGCTTTTAAAAATTCAGGTAACTGAGCCTTGCCACAGACCAATATCATAGGCTCTCTGGGCATGAGGTATTAAAAAACGAAACAAACAAACAAACAAAAAACAGAAAATGGGGCTGCCCTGGTGGCGCAGTGGTTGAGAGTCCGCCTGCCGATGCAGGGGACATGGGTTCGTGCCCCGGTCTGGGAAGATCCCACATGCGGAGTGTCTGGGCCTGTGAGCCATGGCTTCTGAGCCTGTGCGTCCGAAGCCTGTGCTCCACAACGGGAGAGGCCACAACAGTGAGAGGCCCGCGTACCGCAAAAAAACAAAACAAAACAAAAAAACAGAAAATGACTCTGCAGATGATTCTTAATGTAAAGTTGGGTAAGACCCTAGAGTATCTGGATAGTTTGGCGGCACAGCCCGGGGATACTAAAAGTTACCCACCCTGATCCTTGCCACAGACACAGTCTAAATCTCCATCCTCACAAATGCCGGCCATTTGTCATGAGGAAATAGAGTGTGTGAACGATTCAGTCCAGCCCATCCTTGTTCTTGAAAAACCAACTCCAAGAACAGGCTTCACTGACTAGGGGTTAGTTGTCCTTATTTATAGCCAAATAACCCTAGGGCACCCAATAAAAAATCATAGGCAAGTTAAATGCATGAGTTTTATAAAACAGCAATAATAGCTATAATTTTTTGAGTTCTTACTATGTCTCAATTTTTGCATATGCATGAAAGTTTCTCATCTTTCTGACAACTTGGGGAGAGAATTGTGAAATAGGCCCATTATTACTCGTTCAAGTTTGTGCGTCTCCCAGGGGCTGAACCATCAGATTCCAAATCTCTTCTTTCTGTTATAACAAATAAATGACCTTGAAAGATCTGTAATGAGGACAAGAGTAACCAGTCAGAAAAATGCTGAAGGAACCAGTAAGAAAAAGGAATATGGTAATTAAGTGCATAATCAATCGGGTAGAGGAGATAATGAAAACGAAACAAACGAAGGAGGAGCGAATGAACAGAATTTAGGACAAGCATCTGTTAACAAAAGAGACTGAAAAGTCAGAGGGAATCTTTTGTGAAAAATAATGAAATAGGCCCAGCATGTCCTGACCCATGTTTTATGTGTGTGCAAAGCTGGTGATTATAGTTATTCCTGAACACTCCTTACCCTACCCCACTTCCCGGTTTTTTTGACCTCAGGAAAATAGGTCTAAAGAAACTGTTTCTGTTGTCTCCAGCTGTCCTAATTGTCCATCAAATCCAGCCTTTGTTGCTCGTGCATCCTCTCAGCCTCTGGGTGCAGCTTCAACTTGGTGTCGAATTGTCTTAGATCCTGAGGGCTGACAGCTGAATCCAAGTCCCAGAGACACAGATCTTGACCTTAATAGCACATTGACCTACAAAACACATCAATTAATATACATAGGAAGAGATGGAAGACAGAGAAGAAAATAAGCAGGCAAAGGATCATCAAAAGAGGAATAAAAGAGGAATAAAAGGACCAAAGACATCTGGATTAATGACAACATGGCCAAGATATGGCTTTAACACAGACTGTGAAGCGTCATGGTAACGAGAGCTCACAGCTACTATTTTTTTTTTTTTTCCAATCTAGGCCAAAATAGAAGAGTTAAATATAGCCTGGAATTCTTTTTTTTTTTTTTTTTTTTAAAAAGATGTTGGGAGTAGGAGTTTATTAATTTATTTTTGCTGTGTTGGGTCTTCGTTTCTGTGCGAGGGCTTTCTCTAGTTGTGGCAAGCGGGGGCCACTCTTCATCGCGGTGCACGGACCTCGCACTATCGCAGCCTCTCTTGTTGCGGAGTACAGGCTCCAGATCCGCAGGCTCAGTAGTTGTGGCTCACGGGCCTAGTTGCTCCACGGCATGTGGGATCCTTCCAGACCAGGGCTCGAACCCGTGTCCCCTGCATTAGCAGGCAGATTCTCAACCACTGTGCCACCAGGGAAGCCCTAGTCTGGAATTTTGTTAGATATAAATAAAAACTTTTGAGGAGTAAGATGGGTTTTAATAAAGGAAAAGATTATACACAGAGCTATATAAATCACCCTTCTGGATAATTTTTGTTTGTTTTTATTGAAATATAGTTTATTTACAATGTTGTGTTAGTACAGCAAAGTGATTTAGATATGCGTGTGTGTATATTTTTAGATTTTAGATTCGTTTCCATCCTAGGTTAGTACAAGATATTGAGTATAGTTCCCTTTGCTGTGAAGTAGGTCCTTTACCCAGATAATACTGAGGCATAATTATTATTCTCCAGCACGAGCTATATGCATGGCAGAATACTGGGCACTTCAAATATATTCATTGCTTCATTTAATCTTTTTAGGAACTCCCAAAATAAATATTATTACCCACATTTTATAGAAAAGTAAACTGAGGCTCAATGATGTTAAAGGGACTTTCCTGGGACACATGTAGTGAGTGGCATGGCTGGGGTTAGACCAAATTATTTTTGACCCTAAAACTGATGCTCTTGCCACCATATCAGCAGG
>NW_006786377.1:2525086-2540244 GCF_000442215.2 Lipotes vexillifer
AGTTGGTTGAGACTAGGTGATGACTAATTCAACATGGGTGGGCACCAATCCTGTCTTATCTTAGAGACCGGATGGAAGAAGAGAGAAAGGAGAAAAGGGGAGCTGAGGACCTCACATGGGACAAGCCTCACGGTACTGCCTCCAGCATAAAGGCCAAGGAAAACCTTCACCCATTTCCTTTAGGTAAACGCTTTTGGATTTGTAGAGCTGATAGTAGCACTGCATTGTGTGCCTTACAAACACTGTCCTGAGCACTGTTTTCTGGATTGCCCCAGGCCATGTGGACAGCACTGAATACAGAGGGAACAAATCTCTCACCCAGGTCCCAAATGTAAGAAAAAAGGATGCCATCCAAAATGGCAGAGAAAGGATCTCTGAAAATTCTCTTCTCCATAAAAGTAATAAGAAAACTGGCCTGTGTTCTAGTGTACAATTTCAACTCCCTAGTGTAATCCTAAAGAGAGTCCTTTAAAAAACTCTAAAGCCAGGTTGAAATGAAAAGACACTAGACAGTAACTTGAATTCACATGGAGAAATAAAGGGCACTGGTGAAGGTACCTGCATAGGTAAATATAAAACGCAGTACAAATTTATTTTTTGTTTGTCACACTTTTCTTCTCCTATCTGATTTAAAGGAGAACTTCATGCAGCAATCATTGTAAATCTGTGTGGATGGGCACACAAGGTGTGTGCATACATCGTATAAAAGTGTAACTTGTATGACAATAACAGCACAAAGGAGGGGGAAGGAACAGGTCTATATATGATTGTGTATATGATTGAAATTAAGTTGTTGTTCATCTAAGCTAGGTTGTTATCAATTAGGATGTTAATTTAAATCCCCAGGGCAACCACTAAGAAAACAGCTAAAAAAAAGTTAGTAAAAGAAACAACTAGGGAATTGAAGTGGTACACTAGAAAAGAACTTTATTAATTATTATTATTTAACACACAGGATGGCAGTATGGAGGAATAGAGAAACAAAAAGATGTAAGACATAGAAAATAAAGGACAAAAATTACAGGCATAAATCCTACTTTGTCAGTAATTACATTAAACATTAATGGATTAAACACTCAAATTAAAAGGCAAATATTGACAGAATGGATGAAAAAACCCAAAAACAACCCTATGATCCAATGTTTGCTGTCTACAGGAGACACAGTTCAGATTCAAAGACACAAGTAGGTTGAAAGTAAAAGTTTGAAAAAAAGATAAACCACACAAACAGTAACCAAAACAGAGCTAGAGTGGCTATACTAATACCAGATAAAAATAGACTTTAAGACAAAAACTGTTAATAGAGACAAAGAATGACATCCAGATGGCATCTGGAACACAAGAGTGTTCTTAAGAACAATTGTTCTCATAAGATTGTTATACCTTATAACAATCGTATACTGTTATGGACTAAATTGTCCCCACCCCCACCCCCTGCACTTTATATTTTGAAGCTCTAACCCCCAGAACCTCAGAGTGTGAATATGTGTGGATATAAGTCCTTTAAAGGCATAATGAAGTTAGAGTAAGGCCTTTAGAGTATTATCTTATTTGACTGGTGTCTTTATAAAAAGAGGAGATTAGGACATATGGAGAGACACCAGGGTGGGCAGAGGACAGCCATGTGAAGAAGCAGCAAGAGCGTGGCCATCTGCAAGCCAAGGAGAGAAGTTTCAGAAGAAACCAGCCCTGCTGGCACTTTGATCTTGGACTTCCAGGATCCAGAACTTAAAAAATTAATTTCTGTTGTTTAAGTCACTCAGTGTGGGGCATTTTTTATGCCAACTCTGGCAAACTAATACATAAACATATATGCACTTAACAACAGAGTCCCAAATAAAAGAAACAAAAACTGACAGAAATGAAGCGAGAAATAGGAGGAAGGAAAATGAAGGGAAAAAAAATTTTATGAAGAAAAACACATACCATCTTAACCAATTTTAAGTGTAAGTTCAGTAGAGTTAAATATATTTATGTTGTTGTGAAACAGATCTCCAGAAAATTTTCATTTTGAAAATCTGAGACTCCATACACATTAAACAATAACAACCTTTCCTCGCCTGTTCCAGCAACCACAATTTAACATTCTGTTTCTATGAATTTGACTACTTTAGATACCTCACATAAGTAGTATCATACAATATTTGTCTTTTTGTTGGCTTATTTCATTTAGCATAGTGTCCTCAAGGTTCATCCATGTTGTAGCATGTGGTAGGTTAGCCTAGATTTTTAAAGCTGAATAACATTCCTCTGTAGGTATATACCACATCTTGTTTGTTCATTCATCCAACAGTGGGTACTTGGGTTGCTTCCACCTCTTGGCTATTGTGAGTAGTGTGCTGCTGTGGACACAGTGTGCAAAAATGTCTTCAAGATCCTGTTTCCAAGCCTTTTGGATGTACATTCAGAACTGGGATTGCTGGATGCTGCAGTACATTTATTTTTATTTTTTTGAGGACCTTCCATCCTGTTTCCCATAGGGGTTGCACCACTTTATAATCCCGTGAATACTGCACAAGAGTTCCAATTTCTCCACATCTTCACCAACACTTGTTATTTTCTCTCTCCCTCTCTGCTTTTAATTGATAATATTCATCCTAATGGGTGTGAGGTAATATTTTATTGTGATTTTGATCTGTGCTTCTCAGATAATTACTAACGTTAACCATCTTTTCATATACTTGTTGGTCATTTATATATCACCTTTGGAAAAATGTCTATTCAAGTTATTTGCCCTTTTTTTTTTTTGCGGTACGCGGGCCTCTCACTGTTGTGGCCTCTCCCGTTGCGGAGCACAGGCTCCGGACGCGCAGGCTCAGCGGCCATGGCTCACGGGCCCAGCCGCTCCGCGGCATGTGGGATCCTCCCGGACTGGGGCACGAACCCGCGTCCCCTGCATCGGCAGGCGGACTCTCAACCACTGCACCACCAGGGAAGCCCTTTGCCCATTTTTTAATCAGATTTTTTGATTTTTTGTTGCTGTTGAGTTGTGGAATCCTTTATGTATTCTGGATATTAACCCTTATCAGATATATGATTTGCAAATATTTTCTCCCATTCCTGAGGTTGCCTTTTCCCTCCATTGATTATATCCTTTGATGCACAAAAGATTTTAGGTTTGATGTAGTCCCATTTTTTCCAATCTTACTTTTAAAGCTAATTTCCCACCCCATGCACCCCCAGGTGCATCCACTTTTATTTAGTGACTCTCAAACTCAAATATGCATCAGAATCTCCTGGAGGGCCTGTAACACCACAGATTGCTGAGTCCCACCACAGGGGCTTTATTTTTTTTGTTTTTTTAGCCATGCCGTGTGTCTTGTGGGATCCTAGTTCTCTGACCAAGGATCGAACCCGGGCCCTCGACAATGAAAGCGCAGAGTCCTAACTACTGGACCGCCAGGGAATTCCCTCACCACAGAGTTTTTGATAGAGTAGGTCTGGGTCTTGGGGACTGACAGGTCTGACAAATTCTCAGGTAATGCTGACGCTGATGGTCTGGGGACAACACCTTGAGAACTGCTTTTCTCGTCAAACTCAATCCCTCCATGTTCTTTGGAAATTATTGTCATGCCTTCACGCCTTTTCTCATGTTCTCATGTGGATGTTTCTCATCCACACACCTCCTCTGTGAACTTTCCCTGAACCCTCAAGCTGGAAGGAAATCTCTCTCCTTCTTAGTTTCCATGGCACTTTATATATTTTTTGTCCCTTACCACCTTTTTTTTTTTTTTTTTTTTTTGCGGTATGCGGGCCTCTCACTGTTGTGGCCTCGCCCATCGTGGAGCACAGGCTCTGGACGCAGGCTCAGCGGCCATGGCTCACGGGCCCAGCCGCTCAGTGGCATGTGGGATCTTCCCAGACCGGGACATGAACCCGTGTCCCCTGCATCGGCAGGCAGACTCTCAACCACTGCGCCACCAGGGAAGCCCCCTTACCACATTTTATACTTATTTATGTACCAGTCATATGCTGTACTAGGATAATAAACTTTTTTTTTTAATTTAATTTCATTTTTTCTTTGGCTGCATTGGGTCTTCGCTGCTGTGCGCGGGCTTTCTCTAGTTGCGGCGAGCAGGGGCTACTCTTCGTTGCGGTGCACGGGCTTCTTATTGCGGTGGCTTGTCTTGTTGCACAGCACGGGCTCTAGGCGCATGGGCTTCAGCAGTTGCAGCACGCGGGCTAAGTAGCTGTGGCTCGCAAGCTCTAGAGCACAGGCTCAGTAGTTGTGGTGCATGGGCTTAGTTGCTCCATGGGATGTGGAATCTTCCCAGACCGGGGCTTGAACCCATGTCCTCTGCACTGGCAGGTGGATTCTTAACCACTGCGCCACTGGGGAAGTCCTAGGATAATACACTTTTTGATGTCAGTACTCACGTTTAATTTAGCTTTGTGTGGCTGAAGGGTGCCCAGCACAGTTCTTCACCAGTGCTAGGCATGCAACGGTCTTTGTTAAACGGATTATAAAAACAAGGAAATGCCCAGCGACTAAAAAGACAGCAACATTACAAAATTAAATAAAAGACATAGGAAAAGTGAGGAAATATGTAGTGAAGTGGAGTTGGGGAGGGGGAGTTGGGGAATTTTTTCCTAAAGGGAATTTTGTTTTGTCAACTAAATAGAAAACAAAAATAGACCAGGTCTTCCCAGCCCTTCTGTTTGTCTGTTTTCTTGCAGCTGTGCTAGAATTCTTTTTTTTTTTCTTTCTCTCTTTCTTTCTTTTTTTTAGGCTACAATTGCTAATCACTATGCCAATAGGGCCCTTGTGATTTAAAAAAAAAAAGAAAGAAAAAGATTAATGACTTTAATTCCCAAACACTTAGGGAATTGAAACGTGGAGGCACGCAGCGTTCTGGAGTATTGACTGGAAATCTATACTGGATGTGCTTTCATCTCATGAAAGATCAAGACACCTTTCCCCAAGGAGAATTAGACAGGTGCTGGTACAGTGTAAAAAAACAAGTGTTGAGGGAATCATATGAATTAGTTCTCTATAAATGAAATTTTAAACGAATGTTTATAAAATGATCCCAATGTGTTGGGATGTATCCCAATGTATCTTTATTACATTTATGGTCCCACTTTTCTGGCAGGTTGGACTGGACCGATTTCCAATTTTTTTTTTTTTTTTTTTTTTTGCGGTACGCAAAAATTTCCAATTTTTGCTTCTTAGTGTCTTTACTAAGATAGGCTTCATTTAAAACTAGCAATATGCAACAGGTTGTTTCCTCTGCCACACTGTGCCCTATGAATGGGCAGAAGACCCTTGAGCTTGGAATGTGGTCCCATTGCAAACACCATGAGCCAGGGAAAGAAGCAAACCACAGAGAGCGCAAGGGTTTCTGCTGGAAATGTGTCCTGAGTACCCTTTGGAAATTTCTGTGATTTTTGTCCCCATGGCAGTGGTTTACTGTGGGACAGGGCTGCTCCCCTAGGATGTTCTATTCAGCTGGTTTCCATTTCTATTTTTGTTTGCTTGCTGTTTGGACACTTAGGCAGATCCTATTGTGTTATCCAGTTATTTCTGTCCCCAGGTGCACTACCAGAGCGTTCTAAGTGCTAGACATGTGTTACTCTTTAATGGTACATAGGAAATTGAGAGAATCTTGAGAGCTGGCCTGAAAAATTTATTAGGCTCTCACTAATGCTTCATGTTTTAAAATCATTTCTCCATGGTGTGGTTGCACCTGGAAGAACTGGAAATCAACCACTCAATTAGGAGCCTAAGATTCTATGAAATTAAACATGTCCGGAAATTAATCATTTTTTCTCATTTCTTCTGTGAATATCTCAGCAGTCAAATTATCTCCTGCTACTAGGGAATATTCAAGAGTAAGAATTTGGAAGCTCTTTCTAAAAGACTTTACATAAGACTTTAAAATAGACTTTTGCATTTATATGCAAATTCATCTTTACAAAATTTTATCTATGTATGCTGAGGGAAAAGATAAGAATGCCTAGGTATGTCTGTGTGGCAAAGTTGGGGCCTGGTTGGTGCCTTGGGGAAATTAAAGTGTGGGTATAAGTCTGAATGAAATTTAACCCAAATGCTGAAAATCCTGGAGGAAATTGGATACATCATATATGAACCTGTTCTATTATCACACAGAAGAATTATTTTGATGTTCAACCAGGGCAGATCTAAAAGTGACACTAAGCTGGACATCAGTCACCCTCTGTTTCTGCAAGGACTTCCAGTACATAGTGACCATATTTAACCATGAATGGGACAGAGATGCTGAAATGCATTCTAACGAAGACAGAGTAGAAATAAAATTGAGAAAGATGATTTTGAGTACCCCCAATTTTTTCTTTTCCTCTTAAAAGTTGTTGTATTTTAACATTTTGGAAAATAAAAGCCATAGCTACACATACAGAAGACATTAAAAAAAAATCTGCCCAGTAATAACCCCTGTTCTTGGGAAGTGCTCCTTCTATCACTTCAAACCTATGATGCTCATGGGAGCAGCCATGCTCTTTTGTGACCTGGCCCCCTGCCAACGGTTGATTGAATGAAAGGTAATACCAATGACTCCCTTCCCTGGGATATCTGAAACTAATTCCAGGGATGATCGTCAATATCCATAACCAGTGCATGCTGGCTGAACAACAGCCCTGTTAGAGACTAGGGAAGATAGGGAGTCCCTCTTTAGAGGCAGAAGTTGTTAAGTGTGACTTGAGGAGCCATGTTTTCTGCATGTAGACAAAGCCAATTGTAGTGAGTAGGAGTGAGGCCAACAGAGAATCAAGGGATGGAAAAAGGCTCCTGAAGATGTTGAAACTCTCGGTCCCAGTTGCTCCAGTGGGCCAGCTGGATTCTTGTTCTCCTACAGCTGCATTGCTCAATCATTCCTTGGGATCTGGGAGCAAGTAAATTTCAGTTTTGGCCTAAATCTCAAGTTCAGCTTTTCCCCCCATAACAAAGAGTCCCAATTCAACATTAAATATTATAGTTTCACTTACACGTTACCTTTCAATCTTGTCAACAAGTAGGCATAATTTTTATACAGTTGTAATTAGCAGTTTCACATCATTTTTATCTTGCTTTCTTTTATTTAATAGTGTATTATTAATTTTTAATATATTTAAAATATTGTTATATTTGGTACTTAAATGTCTTAAATTATATATTAATAATAATCAGTAAAAATATAATATTTAATATAAGAAGGCTTATTGCTACACAGTATTCAGAGTGATCATATTTTTTAAAATAAATTTATTTATTTATTTATTTATTTTTGGCTGTGTTCAGTCTTCATTGCTGTGCGCAGGCTTTCTCCAGTTGCGGCAAGTGGGGGATACTCTTTGTTGCGGTGTGTGGGATTCTCATTGCTGTGGCTTCTCTTGTTGCGGAGCACGGGCTCTACGCATGCAGGCTTCAGTAGTTGTGGCATGTGGGCTCAGTAGTTGTGGCTGGCAGGCTCTAGAGCTCAGGCTCAGTAGTTGTGGCGCACAGGCTTAATTGCTCCGCGGCATGTGGGATCTTCTTGGGCCAGGGCTCGAACCTGTGTCCCTTGCATTGGCAGGCAGATTCTTAACCACTGCGCCACCAAGGAAGCCCCACAGTGATCATTTTAATGTTTATGAAATATTCCATCTCGTGATAATTAAGAGTTATCCTTGGGCTTCCCTGGTGGCACAGTGGTTGAGAGTCCGCCTGCTGATGCAGGGGACACGGGTTCATGCCTCTGTCCGGGAAGATCTCACATGCTGCGGAGCGGCTGGGCCCGTGAGCCATGGCCGCTGAGCCTGCGCGTCCGGAGCCTGTTGTTCCGCAACGGGAGAGGCCACAACAGTGAGAGGCCCACGTACCTCAAAAAAAAAAAAAAAGAGTTATCCTTTCTGGACAAATACCGTATGATATCACATATATGTGGAATCTAAAATATGACACAGGGAATTCCCTCCAGTCCAGTGGTTAGGACTCTGCACCTCCACTGCCGAGGGCCTGTATTTGATCCCTGGTCAGGGAACCAAGGTCCTGTAATCCGTGAGGCATGGCAATAAATAAATAAATAAATAAAATATGACACAAATGAACCTATCTATGAAACAGAAACAGACTCACTGACATAGAAAAGAGACTTGTGGTTGCCAAGGGGGAGAGGGTTGGGGGAGGAATGGACTGGGAGGCTGGGGTTAGAAGATGTAAGCTATTATATATGGAAGGGATAAACAACAAGGTCCTACTGTATAGCACAGGCAACTATATTCAATATCTTATGATAAAGCATAATGGAAAAGAATATAAAAAATAGAATGTATATATATATATATATATATATGTATAACTGAATTGCTGTGCAGCAGAAATTAACACAAGATTGATTTTTTTTTTAATATTTATTTATTTGGTTGCACTGGGTCTTAGTTGCGGCTGGTGGCCTCCTTAGTTGTGGCATGCGAAACCTTAGTTGCGCCATGCATGTGGGATCTAGTTCCCTGACCAGGGATCAAACCTGGGCCCCCTGCATTAGGACCGCGGAGTCTCAACCACTGTGCCACCAGAGAAGTCCCACAGCATTGTAAATCAGCTATACTTCAATAAAAAAATGTTGAAAAATAAAGAGCTATACTTTCTTGAGTGTTCTTTCTGTTTCAAGTACTAGATATATATTACACATATTCCTAATAACAACCACAGAGGAATTATCGTCTCCAGTGTAGTGAGATGAGAAGTGGTTTAGAGAGGCAAATTTACTTGCCCAAAATCACATAGAAAGTAATAGACTAAGTCTTGGTCTGTCCCACTACAAAGCCATCCCTTCTTTCCATGCAACGTGGCATTTTCCTACCATGGTGTATTGGTCTGCTCAGGCTGACATAACAAAAGATCATAGACTGTGTTGCTTAAACAACAGATATTTATTTTCTCATGGTTCTGGAGGCCAGGTGTCCAAGATCAAGGTGTCAGAAGATTGGATTCCTTCTGAGACCTCTCTCTTGTAGATGGCCGCCTTCTTACTGGTCCTCATACGGTCTTTGCTCTGTGTGCACACATCCTTTTCTCTGTGTCTAATCTGCTCTTATACCGGCGCCACTTAGATTGTATTAGGGCCCAACCTAACTGCCTCATTTTAACTCAGTCACCACTTTAAAATCTCTGTCTCCAAATATAGTCACTTTCCAAGGTACCCGGGGTTATGGTTTCAACATATGAATTTTGAGGGGACACGATTCAACCCATAACACGATTTACTACAGCAATTCCACCCTTGGCTGACATTTACCTTCCTGGATTTTGGATGCTTTGAATTGGGTTAGATATTTGGCTTTTAACTCTGTGCTTCTGCTGACTTTTTGAAAAAAAATCCTTTTTTCATCTGCAAACACAAAGAGTGTTTAATCTAAAGATATGCACATTGTGTCAGATTGTTGGACGCCATTATATGTTATTCTGTTGTGTCCAGTTAGTCTGCCTTTATTAATATACTAAACAAATATTTATTGAACAGCCAGCATGTGTTAAATATGAACATGTAATGTAAATATGGAGAAATATGATATCATTGGGAATATGAAGGTGAATCAGCTGTAGATCCTGTCTGATGCTTTTTGTCTAGTAGAGAAAAAAAGACCAAAAAACCCCCAATAATTATAGTAAAAGGAATAAAGGTTTAAAGCAAAGTGTACTTTAAGAGATGTACAGACAAATATTTTAGAAATTCTGAGGAAGAAAAGATAATTTGCAGCTGGGAAGACTGGGGAAGTCTTTCTGAGAAGATTAGCTGGGACCTGAGCCATGAGTAGTGTTTGAACCTGTTGAAGGACAAGGGCATTGCAGGAGCAGAGATCAGCATCAGTGCTGTGCTTGCCAGACAGACCTGGAAGGCCAGTGTGCTCCAAAAGGAAGCACTAAATGAGGGCCCAGACATCTCCAAACAGCAGGAGGAGAAAAGAGGTCAGCACCGTGATTTATCAACCTGAAACGTATTATTAAGCCAGAAGATGGAGTTTATTTTCTTTTCAGATAATATTACCCTGCTTATTTCCCATCCATTCCTCCATCCGTTGCAATCTGACTTCTAAAGTCAACAAAGCCTCCTAAGTACCAAAGGCGGTGGTCCCCGTTCAGTATGCATCCCACTTACCTTTCTAAGGAATTATACTTTTCTCCTTGAAACTTTCTCCACCCCTGCCTCTGTGATGCCCCTTGTCTCCCCTCCTCTTTGGTCCACTCCCAACTCTGCACTTCCTGGCTCCATTCCCACCATGTAAACCTTGGTATTTTTAAGCGTTCACTTCCATGTTTTAGCTACTATTTGCTGACATCTTCCAAATCTGTTATTTTCAGGCAGATTGCTCTTGTAGTATTTTCAGTCTCCACCTGGATGTGCCATGAGTTTCTCAGACTCAGAAACCAGATTCTTTTTCTTTTTTTATGCACCGCGGGATCTTAGTTCTCCAATTAGGGATCGACCCCGTGCCCTCTGCAAAGGAAGCGCAGAGTCTGAACCACTGAACCACCAGGGAAGTCCCATTTTCTTTTTTTAATCTGTACTCACTCCCTAGTGATTTCAACTGTCTGTGGCTTTAAACGCCCTTCATATGGTAATGACTCCAAAGTGTGTATCTCTAGACTGACCGGCTACCCTGAATCGGACCCATGCTTGCCTTCTCATTACCTTCACTTGGATGTTTAATAGTTGTCTCAAGCTTAATATATCCACAACTGTACTCTGGATTCTCCCTTAACTCTGCTCCTCCTGTCGTGCCCCCATTTCAGTTAATGACAACTCTGTCTCTTTCAATTGCTCAGATCAAAAGTCTTAGGGTCACCCTTGCATCTTTTCCTCTTGCATCCTGAATCTTGCCTGACAACAAACACTGTTGGTTCTACTTTCTGTGTATAGTCAGAACGTGACCACACCTCCCCACCCCACGACCCCAAACACAGTCCAAACCATATCACCTCTCACTTGGATTCTTGTTGTAAATTCCCAACTGGTCTCTCTGGTTCTAACCTTGACCCCCATCAGCCTGTTCTCAACAAAGCAGCCATATTGAAAACTATGTCAGATGAAGCCACTCCTCTACTGGAACCGGCCAAGGGCTCCCACATCACTCACAGTAAAATCAAGTCCTCTTTCTATGCCCTCAGTATGACAGGCTTTCGTTATTCCTGGGACATTGCTGCTACCCATGGCCTCACCATGGTCTTCCTCAAACAGACCAGCCACTCTAAGGTTCTTTTTTTTTTTAAGATTTATTCTTTCTTTCTTTCTTTCTTTAATTCATTTTTGGCTGCGTCGGGTCTTAGTTGCGGCACGCGGGATTTTTTTTTAAACATCTTTATTGGAGTATAATTGCTTTACAATGGTGTGTTAGTTTCTGCTTTATAACAAAGTGAATCAGTTATACATACATATATGTCCCCATATCTCTTCCCTCTTGCGTCTCCCTCCCTCCCACCCGCCCTATCCCACCCCTCTAGGTGGTCACAGAGCACCGAGCTGATCTCCCTGTGCTATGCGGCTGCTTCTCACTAGTTATCTATTTTACATATGGTAGTGTATATATGTCCATGCCACTCTCTCACTTTGTCCCAGCTTACACTTCCCCCTCCCCATATCCTCAAGTCCATTCTCTAGTAGGTCTGTGTCTTTATTCCTGTCTTGCCCCTAGGTTCTTCATGACCTTTTTTTTTTTTTAGATTCCATATATATGTGTTAGCATACGGTATTTGTTTTTCTCTTTCTGACTTACTTCACTCTGTATGACAGACTCTTGGTCCATCCACCTCATTACAAATAACTCAATTTTGTTTCTTCTTATGGCTGAGTAATATTCCATTGTATATATGTGCCACATCTTCTTTATCCATTCATCTGTTGATGGACACTTAGGTTGCTTCCATGTCCTGGCTATTGTAAATAGAGTTGCAATGAACATTGGGGTACATGTGTCCTTTTGAATTATGGTTTTCTCAGAGTATATGCCCAGTAGTGGGATTGCTGGGTCATATGGTAGTTCTATTTTTAGTTTTTTAAGGAACCTCCATACTGTTCTCGTAGTGGCTGTATCAATTCACATTCCCACCAACAGTGCAAGAGGGTTCCCTTTTCTCCACACCCTCTCCAGCATTTATTGTTTGTAGATTTTTTGATGATGGCCATCCTGACTGGTGCGGCACACAGAATCTTCATTGAGGCACGTGGGATCTTTCGTTGTGGTGCCCAGGCTTCTCTCTAGTTGTGGCGTATGGGTTTTCTCTTCTCTAGTTGTGGCGTGCAGGCTCCAGGGCATGTGGACTCTGTAGTTGTGGCACACGGGTTCCAGAGCATGTGGGCTCTGTAGTTTGCAGCATGCAGGCTCTCTAGTTGAGGCATGCGGGTTCAGTAGTTGTGGAGTGTGGGCTTAGTTGCCCCATGGCATGTGGGTTCTTAGTTCCCCGACCAGGGATCAAATCCATGTCCCCTGCATTGTAAGGTGGATTCTTTACCACTGCACATCCAGGGAAGTCGCCACTCTAAGATTCTTACTTAGCTCCTTACATTTTACATTTTCCTTCCATATTTTATTTTTTTTCTTAGTGCTTATTACTGTCTAAACATAAGATGCATTTTACTTATTTGTCTATTGTCTGTCTCCCCATGGAGACCCAAGAGAGCAGAGAATTTTGCCTGCTTTTCTAGAGTTGTATCTCCAATGCCTAGAACGAGGCCTGGCACTTACCAAATACTTGCTGAATGCTGACGCCACTTATATATAATATTCATATTTTTCCTCAGTTATGTACCAAATCATGTACTACTTACACTGCTGTTTTTAAACAGGTACATGAACATGGTAAAAAGTTCAAATAGTATAAAATGGACTATTTCATTTGTTATGGATTCTTAGTACAGGCCGCTATAACACATTACCATAGAGTGGACAGCTTAAGCAACAAATATTTCTTTCTCACAATTCTGGAGGCTGGTATGTCCAAGATCAATGTGCTGGCAGATCTGGTGTTGGGTGAGAGCCCATTTCCTGGCTTGCAGATGGCCATCTTCTTGCTGTGTCCTCACCTGGTGAAGACAGAGAGAAAACAAGCTCTCATCTTATAAGGGCACTAATCCTATTCATGAGGGCTTCCACCCTCTTGACTTTATTACCTTCCAAAGACCTTAACTCCTAATGCCATCACATTGGGGGTTAGGATTTCAACATATGAATTTTGGAGGAACACAAACATTCAGTCCATAATATAGGTTGAATTATGTGTGACTTGCTCCCTCACCCCGCAACAAAGATATGTTAAAGTTCTAACCCCCAATACTTCAGAATGTGACCTTATTTGGAAATAGGGTCATTGCAAATATAATTAATTAAGAAGAGGTTATATTGGAGTAGGGTGGGCCCTTAATCCAATATGACTGGTGTCCTTGTAAGAAGATAGACATGTGAGACACAGGGACACAGGGAGACAGCCATGTGAAGATGGAGGCAGGGATTGTAGTGATGTATCTATAAGCCACATAAAGCTAGGCATTGTTGAGCACCACCAGGAGCAGGAAGAAGCAAAAAAACAAGCTTTGTCCTTAGAGCTTTTGGAGAGAGCATGGCTCTGACAACTCTCTGATTTTGGACTTCTAACCTCCAGAACTATCACATGATAAATTTATGTCATTAGAAGCTACCCAGTCCATGGTACTTTGTTACAGCAGCCCTAGGAAACTAAAAATCATTTTAAAAATACATCCTTTATAGATATATGTTAATTTTCTTGCTTAGGCTTTGTCTGACCTAAAGTTAGGCACTAAAGTATCATTGGAAGAGTGAATTTATTAAATGAGAGTATTCTTCTCAGTAGATAGTCCATGTTTAATACAGAAAAGAAGTGTTAACATCCACCATAGCTTCAAATCCATAAATATCAATCAATACTTATGGATTTGAAGTAAATTACTGAAAAGTAAGTTGTGATTATGCAAAATGATGGGTGTTTAGAGATATTAATTGCAGCATTGTTCACAATAGCAAAAGACTGTCAATAACCTAGATGTCCATCAATAAGGGAATTAGTCAAATGAGTGATAATTCTATATCTACTCAGCTATTAAAAATTATAACGTTGCTCCATGTGTGAGAAAAGCAAGGATAGACCCCTATGTATAGATTGCCACCATTCATGAAAAAAAGGAAAAAAAAATTTACACACACACACGATGTGATAGAAAAATCTCTGAAAGGAAATAAAAGAAAATGGCAATACTTGCTTCTAGGGAGAAGAAACTGATGATCTTCAAATAAAAAAATGGACAAATAATGAATGAATTAATGAAATTTCAAAGCGGAGTGTGCCAAAGTGTGTATGTTTAAATTCATTCAAGTGTGTCATGATGTTTAGTGGCATTTCACTGGATTTTTCTACTCTCCTGGCTTAAGGGGGATATTCTGTGATGAAAAATCAGAGGGAAGCCAAAAAGTAAATGAGGGAAAAAAAGATAACCATTACAAAGTGGTCTTCAGTGTAAATTTTTTAAACGTTTACTAATCCCACCAGACCGCTTCTTACTATGGGAAGTTTTTAACTGAAGTACAAAATGCACGGAGCAGAGCTCACCAATCATCTAAACACAGCCTGGAAACACCACCCAGATCAAGACATGGCAGGTCCCAGCACTCTCAAAGCCCCCTTGTGCCTCATCTCAGTCCTTTCCCCCAACAAAGACAACCACTCTTCTGACCTCTGTAAGGGGAACATAGTTCTGCCTGGTATCGAACTTTCTACCCATGGAACCCATGTAAAGAGTCAGGTCGAATGGCTTCCCTGGTGGCGCAGTGGTTGAGAGTCCGCCTGCCGATGCAGGAGACACGGGTTCATGCCCCAGTGCGGGAAGATCACACATGCCGCGGAGTGGCTGGGCCCGTGAGCCATGGCCGCTGAGCCTGCGCGTCTGGAGCCTGTGCTCTGCAACGGGAGAGGCCACAGCAATGAGAGGCCCACGTACCGCAAAAAAAAAAAAAAAAAATCAGATTGAAAGCAGACCACTTTTTGAACTGTGATAGCATTCATTAGGGTGGGATTTTCTGTCAGAACTGTTAAAATACCTAGAAAGTAAAATACATCATTCAAATGCATTTAGAATTCCTTCCAGTAAAGTACCTTATGTAGTTCTTTTCTTAGTTTTTATCCTTTTTTTTTTTTTTTTTTTTTTTTTTTTTTG
>NW_006786377.1:2540254-2555492 GCF_000442215.2 Lipotes vexillifer
CGGGCCTCTCACTGTTGTGGCCTCTCCCGTTGCGGAGCACAGGCTCCGGACGCACAGGCTCAGCGGCCATGGCTCATAGGCCCAGCCGCTCCGTGGCATGTGGGATCTTCCCGGACCGGAGCACAAACCCGTGTCCCCTGCATCGGCAGGCGGACTCCCAACCCCTGCGCCACCACGGAAGCCTGCTTTTATCCTTTAAGTAAAGCTTAACCGATAATGAAATCGATAACAGTAACTCACATCTGCATGTGCGTTAGAATTTACAAAGTGCTTTCATATCCATTTTCTCATTTTGATTTGTTAAGAGGAACACATGAAATGTTGCTTACTAGTTTTGTTTTCATACCATATATTACTTTCCCCAAATGCAAAAATCAAGGCAAAATGCATGTACTAAAAATAATTGTAGTTGGACTAATCAGTAGCATAATTTGTGAATTTGACAATTTTTCTTCTTTGCTCACCATTATCTTTAATTTGGTGATAAATACGATATACGCTTGCAGAATGTCTAACAAACCCTCCAGCTCGCAATGTTGAAAGCCATTGCTTTCTGGGAGTTGCTGTTTAAATCAGGAAGAGAGCATAAATCCACAGAAGTCTGGTGATTGGAAATGTGTCTGTTGCAGAGACCGGAGCAAACCTCCATTGTTGAGAGCCGCAGAAAGACACAAATCAGGCAGACATTTTTTCCAGAAGCAGATCACAAGTAACCTTTCTATTATACATTACAGATGCTTTTTTTTTTCATTCCTTCCAGACTAGACACTAATTAGATTAGCCTTCTTTACTCTGATGCTCTAATAAAGAATTGTGCTTCTGTTTTGATGTCACATCTTTCCCAGGACTAAATGTGTGTGTCTGGGGGCAGGGCAGGCAGGGGCAGTAATATCTGTGCGTATGTGTGAAATAAGAGAAACTGTTGAAAAAAAGCACTGAACAGGCATTAAAATTCTCAGGCTAAATGGTACCCTCAAGTTTTTCACTTCTTGACATTTTAAATACCACTATGCTATAAAATATACAGCCTATGTTCTCATCAAGTTTACAACCTTAAAAGATAAGACAGGCAAATGTAAGAATGAAATGAAAAATATAAATTTAATGACGTTTTTCTTTATACGGCCACATCTCAAAATCAGAATCATATCTCATAGGAAGTGGTCTCCTCCTAACCGCGGTGAAAGCCACCAAGAGTAGAAGGTTTTGCTTGCAAATGTGTTACCTACAGTAACTGTGTGAGGTTTTATCCCCTCTTCTTTTTTTTTTTTTTTTTTCCCCAGGACACTAGCAGCTGTGATAACAGCTGCAAATTGTTCTAATTGTCTTAGATGTAATGCATCTGGGCTTGAACACATTTTAAAGCTGCTAGACACTCTCTTACTATCTCTCCTACTAAGATTTGTGCTCCATCCATTGCAGCCTGAATATCATTCTCCTTTGTGGAGGAAAAATGGAAGCAAACAAGAAAGACAGGCAGGCGGACTCTCAACCACTGCGCCACCAGGGAAGCCCCCCGCTTCTTAAACCACCACTGACCCCAACACAGAATATCATCTTGAGCCCCTTCTTTACTTTTCATGCTTCTGTTGCTATCATACTTCTGCATTGGACATCACGGGGCCACTCAAATTCACTCCCTTTTCCTGTAACTGTGCTGCTCAGGGTCTGTTCAGGAGTCCGCACCTCCCCCATGCATCTCTCGTGCTTCCTGGAAGCTGAGCCCTCCTGAGTCTAGGAAGGACAAGAGGCTCAGGTCCAAACTCATCTATAGAATCTCATTCTTGGACAGGGATAGACACATGCCCCAATTTTCCAAAGAGGTTTGCTGGGGCTCTTGGGGATGAAGCTGCCCCATTTTCCTGAGACAGCTTCCAGAAGAGACCTGGTCCCTTTCCCTCTGCTTGAATTAGGAAGGCTGTGGGCCTCGGTGTGGATGGATGAAGTTGCTGCTGCAGAGTGCAGGTGAGCGACTGGAAGACACTGAGTCCTCAAGGATAACCTCAGAGACTGAAATAAACTAACCCTGGTGGCTGCCCTGACTCTCAACTTACAGCACATCTCCTTTATGGCTTAAGGCAGTTTGAATTGGGTTTTCTGTTACTTACAACTGAGCAAATCTTAACTGGTATATTGTTTTTAAAATATAGTGTAGGGGCTTCCCTGTGGCATAGTGGTTGAGAGTCCACCTGCCAATGCAGGGGAAACGGGTTCAAGCCCTGGTCCGGGAAGATCCCACATGCTGTGGAGCAACTAAGCCTGTGTGCCACAACTACTGAGCCTGTGCTCTAGAGCCTGTGTGCCACAACTACTGAGCCTGTGCTCTAGAGCCTGTGAGCCACAACTACTGAGCCCACGTGCCGCAATTACTGAAGCCCGTGCGCCTAGAGCCCACGCGTGCTCCGCAATGAGAAGCCACCGCAATGAGAAGCCCGCACACTGCAACAAAGAGTAGCCCCCGCTTGCCGCAACTAGAGAAAGCCGGTGCACAGCAGCGAAGACCCAACACAGCCAAAAATAAAAAAATAAAATAAATAAATTTATTAAAATATAGCGTATTCACAGGAAATCTGAGGTATAGTAAGATCAAAAGATCAGGAGATGATTGTCGCTGAATATATAATTTCTTACAATTCCCAAGAGAAAGGGGTATGCTGCACCAGGAGGGTCCACATGGGGAAGCACCAGGGTTGGTCAGGACCAGAGCGGGCAGGAGCCTATATTGTGGTTTCTGTGGGAAGGTGAGGCATGGTGAGCATCTCATGAAGCACATGAGCTTACTTTGGTCAGCATGGTTAGTTTGAATAATTTCAGTGAGATCTGGGGCACAGGGGTTGGCTGTAGGTGTTGGGTACCTGGACCTGGGGTGATTAGGGCAGATGGATAGTGACCTGGAATGTGAGGGCCTGAAAAAAAGGGGTGTTGGGGTGTGGGCTGTGGATTGATTGGTTTGTATTTAAAAAGCACACTCATGAGTAGGCTGTTTACTATTTCCAGGAACTGCCTAAGTCTGAAGGTGCAGTCCCTCCAGAGTCAGCAAGGACCCAGATGCCAAAGCATTAGAATACAGAAAATAAAAGACATGGTTAGCACATAATATACACTAAAAGCTTAGTAAAGGCACTTAAGAGGTTATATTTTTACTATTGATATTGCAACAGAACAGGGAAACAACTAAAGCTGATTTTTCTGACCAAAAATATGTTCATTATGCATAACATTTATGGAATGAAGCATTCTGGATTGTCGAGCTACCTATGGAGTTATTAATTACTTGGGTGTAATCATTTTTATTTTATTAAACTCCCTAATATCCTTTGCTCTTTCTCCTTTATTCATTCAACAGTGTTTTTTGAGCGCCTAGTATGTGCTAGGTACCGTCCTGGGTACTGAAAACACAGCAAGGACCATGAGGAGGTCCTTCCGTTTTAGAGCTTATATTCTGGAGGTGGTGACGGTAGACTATAAAAAAGTAATCTAACAATTATATAAGATAATTTCATATAGTGATAAGTACCAAGAAAAAAATAAATATGATGGGGAGATAATAGGTACATAGATGAGGCCTGGGGGAGAATCTACTTTTGATTGATGACCAAGGAATGTAATCTGTTGCCTTGTACTCCTCCCACGTCCCCTCCTCTGTGGATACATTCTGGAGGTACCTTATTTCATGCTTAGGGCTTCAAGAGCTTCTGAGTTCAAGTGTAGGTGGCTTTTGTCCCTATTCTTCCATCCCACTGCCCTAGATGTTAAGGGTTTTTTGCCCTATGGCTGTTGTCAAAATAAAGGCAGCTCACCAACACCAAAGATGTTCTCTCTTCCTCTTCCTGTTCTTTTTTGTAAGCTCAGTCTAGCCATTGCTTCCTGTGTGTCTACTCTGGACAGAACACTGTATTAGGCGCTGGGTCTTCCATCTTGGAATTTCCCAGTAAGACTTGGAGTCACTGTCCTTCCCCACAGGTAACCAACTAGCTGCAAAGCATTTGTGCAAGTGCACCTAGATTTCTGAGTCTCTTGGTTGGATTCTTTTGTTTGTTTGTTTGCTTGATTTTAGCCATGCACTGTCCTGTCTTAGCCTGTTCTGGCTGCTATAATAGGCTCCCACAGACTGAGGGGCTTATAAACAATAGAAATTTATATCTCACAGTTCTGGAGGCTGGGAAGTCCAAGATCAAGGAGTCAGCAGATTTGGTGTCTGGTGAGAGTCTGCTTTCTGGTTCAGAGATGTCCGTCTTCTTGCTATGTCCTCACCTGGCAGATGGGGTAAAAGGTGCTCTCTGGGGTCTCTCTTATTAGGGCAATAATCCCATTCATGAGGGCAGAATAAATCACCTCTCAAAGGGCCCATCTTCAAATACCATCACGGCGGGGATCAGGTTTCAACACAGTGGGGATCAGTGAACAGAGGGATGGCCATGTGAAAAGGCAGCAAGAGGACAGCCACCTCCAAGCCAAAGAGAGAGCCGCAGAGGAAGTCAACACTGCCAGAACCTTGATCTTGGACTTCCAGCCTCCAGAACTGTGAGAAAATCAATTTCTGTTATTTAAGCCATCTATTTTGTTACGGCAGCCCTAAGAAATTAATACAATGAAGCAGAAGGGGGTACTCCGAAGCACATTTCTTGCATATAGGACTTCTCTCTTCCATGCAGCCCATCCTGTCTCACTCATTTCAGACTTCACATCTTTGCTATTCCTCTTCTCTGCCCTAGAATTTGAACAATATTCTTCCCAGCATCCATTTCTCTCCTACTGCCAATTGCATCTCACTTTTCCTTTAAACAACCATCTTTCTCAAACCCTCAAGCCGTGCAGTTTGGGTGGGATACCCCACCCAGTCCAGAGATGGGGACATGAGCAGATCTGCAGAAGCAGAGTCACAGGGAGTCAGGTAGGTTGAGGGCTTCCTTGCAGCCCCAAGGAAGGAGGTATTTTCCACCTGGGCTGTTAAATGAATAGGTTGTGAATCCACAGCTGCCAGATGTCACCCCGGCCTTACGACAATGCAGTGAGCTCAGGAAAGCAGAGTTGAGATCACATCCTAATGACATCATCTGGTCTTGATCCAGCCTTCCCGGCGCTTACTTCTTGCCTCTTTAATTTATATGAGCCGACCACTAACCCTCACCCTGCCCACTTTTTTTAAAAGCAGGGTCTAATTGAGTTTCTATAACTTGTAGCTAAAAGAGTCAAGACTTAACAAACTAAATTGGACTCATTCCTAACGCCCAGCTCATACCTCATCTCCCTCATCAAACCCTTAATCATTTACTCCAGCTCACAGCATTTTTCCCCTTTGAATTCTCCAAGAACTTAAAGTTTGTGCTACACAATTGTAGACATTGCTCTACATGTACTAGTCTTTCTTTTTAAATTAATTTTTATTGGAGTATAGTTGCTTTACAATGTTGTTAGTTTCATTTTTTTAAAAAATTATTTATTTATTTTTATTTTTGGCTGCGTTGGGTCTTCATTGTGGTGCACAGGCTCCTTGTGGTGGCTTCTCTTGTTGCCGAGCACGGGCTCCACACGGGCTTCAGTAGTTGTGGCTCGTGGGCTCTAGAGCACAGGCTCAGTAGCTGTGGCACACGGGCTTAGTTGCTCTGCGGCATGTGGGATCTTCCCAGACCAGGGCTCGAACCCATGTCTCCTGCATTGGCAGGTGGATTCTTAACCACTGTGCCACCGGGGAAGCCCAGTGTTGTGTTAGTTTCCACTGTACAGCAAAATGAATCAGCTATACATATACATATATCCCCTCTTTTTTGAATTTTCTTCCCATTTAGGTCACCGCAGTGCATTAAGTTCCCTGTGCTATACAGTAAGTTCTCATTAGTTATCTATTTTATACATAGTATCAATAGTGTATGTGTCAATCCCAATCTCCCAATTCCTCCCCCGCCCCGACACACATGCTATCCTTTAAGCACTTCAGGAAAATTGTGAGTTGCTGAGTGTTGTGCGTATAGCTTTTTAATTTTCTCACCCCTCCCTCCAGCCATACTGTGTCACAACAGACCATCTAAAACCCCCAAGTGCTTTCTCCTGCTCGCTCACTGCTTTATCTCTTTGGATTCTCCAGCCACCCGGGAAAGGTTAAGTGATTTGCCGAAGGTCATGTAGTAGAATCTGGGGGGTTGTTGTGACGGTGGTCACAGAACTATGCTCTTTCAGCAGTTAGAGTTAAATTTGCCTGTGATGACAAAAGCCCCAAATAACAACGGCTTAACTTAGATAGACATTTATTTCTCTTTCACATGAAGGAGGTAAGGTTGGCAGTCTGGAGTAGGGGCTGTGCTACAGGGAGTCAGATCTCTGCTTCTCCCAACTTGTAGCTCTGCCACCAGTGACTTCCTCCCAAACCTGCCTCATGACTCAAGATGGCTGCTGAAGCACCAACACACAGGGAAGAGGAGGGATGTTGTTTTTCTCTTTAAGATTCCCTGTCAGAAATTGCACCTGTCATTTCTGCTTTCATCCCATTGGACAGAATTTAGTCACACTAAGCTGTGAGACAGGCTGGGAAATGTAGTATATATTCTGAACGGCTGTAGTCGCCCGGCTAGCAGGGGGAAGGAGTTGTCTTACAAAGGAAGGGGAAATGGACACTGGGGGGTTACTGGTAACTCGAGCCTCTGTCACGTCCTCTGAGTTTTTCCTGCTCACTGGTTGCTCAGCGCAATCCCACCCTTAGGTTGTTGTTTATTGCTTCATATTTGGGTACCCTTTCCCCAGAGAGTATGTGAGCTCCCGATGGGCAAAAGTTATATTAAACTCTTCTTTACATCCCCAGCTCCTTGGATTGTGCTTTTTACATTATACCTTGATGAGCATTAATCTATATATGGTAAGGAGAGGAGGATTTGTAACATGAAATCAAAAGCTAGGTGTTATGCAGCTTAATAATTCCTCAGAGACGCCACCCAGCATGAAGCCAGGACAACAGTCTTGCCCAGGCTTTGAAATCAGACAGTTCAGTTTTAGAATCCTGGCTTTACTTCCCATGAGCTGGAAGGTCATGGAAAAGCGAGTAAAGCTCTCTGAGCCTTATTTTGCTTATCTATTAAAATAGGAATTATGATACCTTCCTTTCAGGGTTGTGAGAATTCCAAAGATGATTTATGTAAAATGCCCAGCACATTATGGGTTTCTTTCATTCCTCTCTTTAATCTTCAGTAAGTGATAATGGATTGGGGGTTGGTTATAGTTGGATGCTATCCAGCTTTGTGTGTGTCTAAGTCATCAGATCAGGATTATTCTAAGCCATGAGAAAAGTGTCTTTTCTTCCTCTGACTTCTACATTTAAGAATTAATCTTTGTCCTTGAAGAGCAAAACAAAGGAAGATCCAAAATATAATTACAATGTTAATATAAGAAGTATCTAGGTTTGCACACATGACTGAATAAATAGCATCTATTGGAAGATTTTCTCTGCAATGACTTGCAAATAACAACCGTAACTTAATTATTCAGAGAAGTTCCAGGTACAGTTCCTTTCCCTTTGTACCTCCCTCTTCTGGAACATCAACAAATCATTCCCTGGGCGACTTTCAGCAAGTTACTTAGAAGGTTATTGCAACTTGGATATAGGATACTTGGTCCCAAACTATCATATTTACTAAAGGATCAACTCTTGATCAGAAAATGCCTATAGTCTCTGCATCTTCTAAATATTCCTCTAAATGACCCAATAGATCAATTTTTTGCTTAATTCATATTAAGTCAGGTTTCCCATGTTTGCAACTGTAAGAGTCTAATACATGGGGATTATAAATGATCTTTTTTCCCCCTTGTCAAGCACATTTCTTCTGTATTTTAGGGCAGGGTTATATCCATCAAACATAAGCCTGTCCATCAAACATAAACTGAGACATCAAAGATAAAATGAGACAAGCTTGTCTCAGTTCAGAAAGGAACCAGAAATTTCTCACGTCTAGAAGAAAGGACTACTCCAACCTAGACTCAGCCAGGGGCAAGATCATTCATACAGATAAATGTTACACCTTCTACCTATAATACTCTGTTTCATTCCTTCCAGCAAGGCACTTCTCTTTTCTTTAAACATCTTAAGCGTCACCTAATTTAGCAGGAGGCACTTTCAAAGCTCCTTCCTGAGCCATCTGCCTTACATCCACCTGTGAATACTGTCCCTGTTTCAGATGCACAAACATCAACATTTGTGACCAGAGAGTAGCTGAGCGCTTCATGTCCTTCGTCCTCTGTCGTCACACTGTGACCAGTGCTACAATTCAGCTCCCCCTTCTTGCCTGCATGTCCTCCTCAGCAAAGCAAAGTGGTCCTTTTCAGGAGGAAGATTCTACTGTGGCACTGGACACATTTATTCTTTTTTTTTTTTTTTAAATTAATCTGTTCCAGCACCCTTTGCTTTTGTAATTGTTTTTGTCTCATCCCATGTGACTATAGTGTGGATGTCAATTACAAAGCCCAAGATGTGACTCAAGCTGGTCTGGGTTCCTCACTCCTTATGACAAGTTTGGGTTGAGATGACAGCATGGCCAGGCTAGATCATTCTGAGGGACTGAGATGGGCACAGGAGAGACCGTCTCTCTCTCTCTCTTTCCTTTTCTGGCATTGCGGTCTGGAGTGACCATAAGCAGAACAACTCCAGGGGCCATCTTCCCCATCATGCAGCAAGAGCTCGCCTGACAGTGGAACAATGGAGAAGAAAGCTGGCTGGGTGGGGGAGGTGGGAGAGAGAGTCCAGTGACCAAAATGATGAGGCTCACCCAAGCCTGGAGCTTCAGTGAAGTTTCTGATACTTAACAAGAGGAAGACTCTAATATATAGCACGTAGAATCATTTTTCCCATCCTTGTCAAGCACATCTATTCTATATTTTAGGCCAAGGCTCTAACCATCAAACACAATCCTGTACAATTGTGGGGCACTGACATAATATACAAATATTCACAGGCAGTACTGTATATCTCTTCACTTCAATCCAGACCAGGATGATGTATTTGTTTAAAACCTTATTTGGGGCTTCCCTAGTGGCACAGTGGTTGAGAGTCCGCCTGCCGATGCAGGGGACATGGGTTCGTGCCCCGGTCTGGGAAGATCCCACATGCCGCGGAGTGGCTGGGCCCGTGAGCCATGGCCGCTGGGCCTGAGCGGCCGGAGCCAGTGCTCCGCAACGGGAGAGGCCACAGCAGTGAGAGGCCCGCATACAGCAAAAAACAAAACAAAACAAAAAAACCTTATTTGAAAGCTTTAAAGTTCTTCTTATGCATATATCTTGCCATCTCAATTTGGATTGTTAGCTCCTGGATGACAGCACGTATATTTTTATCTTTTTGGTGTCCCTGGACACTGCCCAGTATATTGCAGGTACACAATCTCTTACCCAAAGTCCTGGGGGCCATTTGTGTTTCAGAATTCAGAATCTTTTCCATTTTAGAAAGGTTACACAGAGCATAGAAACACCCCCACTGAGGTCTCAGGAAGTTCCCTGTGATTAAATGCAATAATATATTTGCATATGATATTAATACTGATGGGAGTAAATTAAGACTGAATATCCTCATACCATTTTAGGCCAAGGTTTGCTGACAAATGAGTTTTTTAATATTTTTGTGTATTGGAGCTTTTGGGGTTTTAAAGTTGTGGGTCAGGGTTTGTGTCCCTATGATCTGTCTCTCATCACTCTTCCTTTCTAATATTTAGGTGTCTTTGTTTCCTCGCTCTGATTTCATTTTCCGGGATTAAAAGAGTGTTGAGAAATAATGTGACAGGGACCATTCTTGCCTTATTCCTGACTCCGGTAGGAAATAACATATTTATAGAATTAAAAATCAAGTGAACATTATTTTTAAAAGCTTTCATAGTTTTGATTTATACCATATAGGATGTTTATTTTATTTTTTTAAACTTAAAAAAGATATTTATTTATTTATTTATTTGACTGTGCCAGGTCTTAGTCGAGGCATGTGGAAACTTTAGTTGTGACATGTGGGATCTAGTTCCCTGACCAGGGATCGAACCCAGGCCCCTTGCATTGGGAGCACAGAGCCTTAGCCACTGGACCACCAGGGAAGTCCCTAGGATGTTTAAATGGGATAGATGAAAGATCTTTCTAAGTAAAAGGATCCAAACAAGGGTATAACATAAACTATTTCACAATTATAATCTTCACCACAGATTTTCTAGAGGATAGACAATTGGAGCTGGAAATATAAAGTCAATAATCATCCAAACACTGATTTATTCTTTATTTATGCTTTGAAGAAGCAGTCTTAGAAAATAAATTCAAGAAAATATAACCTGAAAGCTAAAATGAAAATATTTTAGAGGAATGGGAGAAAAAGTAAAAATATAGCTGCAATAAAGTACTCTAGAAAGATCATTAGGAAACCAAAAAAAAACACAAAAATCAGAAACAGAAAAAGTTGTGGACAGAGTCCAACAAGCATTACCAAACAAACAAAATAACAATAACCAAACTACAGAAAACCCTACAAAACTCCAGGAAAAATATCTCACCTGTTGATGACTAAGAAACAGGGTACATCAAAACTGTGTTAGGAAAGGAGGATAAATTTAAGATCAGTTTGAAGTTTATAAGAACAGATTGAAATAAATACAGAGAAAATAAGTAAGAGAAAGGCACTGTACCGTGCGCGCTGCTCCCTTAAAAAAAAAGAAAAAAGGAATTGTGTATTTGTGTACATCACACCTGCCAGTGTGTGGTAGTGAGAATGCTGTGATATGGGGTGTCCTGTCTCTGAGATTTAATTCCCAACTCCTGGCCCCCAGCCCCCCTTCCCTGAGCACTGTCATTTTTCCCAGGGTCCTCACTAGCTTGTTGCAATCCAGAAAGGAGCCAGAAATATTTACAAAGAATTTACATCTCTCCCACCCCTTAGGCCACTAAACTGCCTTTCACTCCAGGACTATTTGTTTAGAAAGAACTGAGTTCTGGAGAATCATGCATATCATAACATTTTAAAAGGAAAGCAAAATCCTATTTTAAGGGAAACTTTGCAGAAGCAATGCTGAGACCAGCTATTTTTGGATCACAAAATACTTTCATACTTTAAAGGAGAGACTATCCTATTTCCTGTATAGCAGTTGAAGGATATTATAGCTGTTAAAAAATTGTTGCTATTCTATTGTTTTACTTATTTTCTACAAATAATTTCCCCAGCTCAAGCTATTATCACCTCATTATGATAACTTCTCTTCCAGTGTTTAAAGTGTTAAGTTTTAGCATGTCCAAAAGATACCAGTGACTATGGTACTGTGACTTGCTTGCTATCAGAAGACTTGTTTTTCCTTGGAAAAGTCAGGTTTTAGCTCTTTAAAAGAAGGAGCACAGGAGAATTCCCTGGTGGTTCAGTGGTTAGGATTCAGTGCTTTCACTGCTGGGGCTCCTGTTCAATCCCTGGTTGGGGAACTAAGATCCCACAAGCCGCTTGGTGCAGCCAAAATATTATAATAAAAAGACAGAGAGGGCTTCCCTGGTGGCGCAGTGGTTGAGAGTCCGCCTGCCGATGCAGGGGACACGGGTTTGTATCCCAGTCCGGGAAGATCCCACATGCCGCGGAGCGGCTGGGCCCATGAGCCATGGCCGCTGAGCCTGTGCGTCCGGAGCCTGTGCTCCGCAACGGGAGAGGCCACAACAGTGAGAGGCCCACGTACCGCAAGAGAGAGAGAGAGAGAGAGAGAGAGAGAGAGAAAGAAAGAAAGGGAAGGAAGGAAGGAAGGAGGGGAGAAAGAAGGAGCACGATTTTAGGACAGAATACTCTTTCCAATTCAAAAGGATCTGAAGAATAAGGTGGAAGTTCATTTATAAGCATATGTATTGAGCATTTACACCCAATCACGGCAGAGTAGTAAGTCCGCACCCCAGCCCTCACTGCAGTCACCATGGGAAGAGGCAGAGGGATGGCCTGCCTCCCCTTTTTTCTCCACTAGAAGATGTTGAACAGATTCCCTTCTGCAAAAACAAGCACTTTAAGAGCTGGAGGCTGAGGACTAGAGCTCATCTGGAAGCTGAGCCTGGCAGAGAGCAAAAGCAACGGCCAATATCCAGTTTGGGGTATTATCATAGGAGCTGGGAGCGTACAGATCCCCACTGAGGGAATAAAGAAGGAAACCAGCCCCAGCCTGAAGAATATGTCTCTATGGATTGCTGTGAGTATTAAACAAAAATAAATGGGACCAACTTCTAGATCTGTGCTGCAAAGAACTGAAGGCAGGGACTCAAGCAGATACTTGTACACACATGTTCATAGCAGTGCCAAAAAGTGGAGACAATCCAAGAGTCCATGCAAAGTTAAAAGAATAAACAAATTATGGTAGATACATACAATGGAATATCACCCAGTCATAAAAAGGAATGAAATTCCGATGTAGGCTACCTTGAAAATATGCTAAATGAAATAAGCCAGATGCAAAAGGGTAAATACTGTATGATTCCACTTATACGAGGTACCTAGAATAGGCAAGTTCATAGTGGTAGAAAGTAGAGAGGGACTGGAAGGAATGGATAGTGGGGAGTTACTGTTCATCAGGTACAGAGCTTTTTTTTTTTTTTTTTTTTTTTTTGCGGTGTGCGGGCCTCTCACCGTTGTCGCCTCTCCCGTTGCGGAGCACAGGCTCCGGAAGCGCAGGCCCAGCGGCCATGGCTCACGGGCCCAGCCGCTCCGCGGCATGTGGGATCTTCCCGGACCGGGGCACGAACCCGTGTCCCCTGCATCGGCAGGCGGACTCTCAACCACTGCGCCACCAGGGAAGCCCCAGAGCTTTTGTTTGTTGGGATGAAAATGAAGTTCTGGAGCTGGAGAGTTGTGATGGCTGCATATCATTGTGAAGAGCTTCATGCTTCTGAATTGTACACCTAAAAGTAGTTAAAATGGTAAGTTTTATGTTATATGTGTTCTACCACAATCAAAACCAAAAACAAAATAAAGGCAATAAATACTCAAAACTTAAAAAGAAATATTACCACAAAGTTCCCATGTCTGCCTGACACAGTGGTATGCCCAGTAAATGCTGGCTTCTCTTCCTTCTCTGACTCCACACTCCCAACCCACCCCACATTCCCCACACTTGGCTCTCAGTGTAATATTTAATACTCTGGGACACGACATATACTTAATTTATTCTTACTTCAGAGAAAGCTGTTCTTAAACATCTTCGAAAGAGGCTGCAAAGCGGATGTCATTCCAGGAGCTTCCTTTCTGTCTCTGGTGTCATCAGTTTCTCCCTCTTTATTTTCCCAACCGCAGACCCATGAGTGCCTCATCATTAAAAAAACCAACCAACCAATCACACAAACAAACAAAATACCTTGAACCCATATTCTTCTCCAGAAACTGCCTCAATTCAGAACTGCCTATCCTGTTTCTACTCAACTCTGTCCTCGACTTCTGCCATCTGGCCTCCCTCCCCACCACACAACTCAAAGGACTGGTGTCAAGATGACCAGTGAGGCCCCTCTGTCCAAACCAGGGGTCAGTCCTCACCTCCCTTGGCCTCACTCCGGCACTGAGTGGTGACCACTTCCTCTTGATGCACCGTCTTTTCTTGGTTCCTTTGGCATCACCCTCTCCCGGCCTTACCCCTACTTCAGTGACATTCCTTCTCGGTCTCCTTTGCTGACTCCTTCTCCTGTATTCTGAAGTTTGAAGCCCATTTTCTTTTCTATATTTTTGCCCTCAGTGCGCTCATCCTGCATCACGGCTGCAAATGCCATTCATGTGCTGATGACTTTCAAATTTATTACTCTAGTTCTGACCTTTCTCTTGAACACCAGACTCATAAATTCAGTAGCCTACTGACTTCTCCAAGACTGTTTGACAGGCATCTCAAATTTAAGAGATCTGAAAAAGAACTTTTTACCCATCTTAACCTTCCTGCTCGCAGACAAGTTCTTCCTTCATCTTCCCCGTTTTAAATGTAACCACCATCTACACAGGTTCCTGCGCCAAAACCCTACAGATCTGAACTCTGCCGAAAACCCTCCGATGGCCCCCTACTGCAGTCAGAATGAATGACACACTCTAGGCAAAGTCCATCAGGCCGACGTGAGGTGGCTCCTGCCCACCTGTGACACCATTTGGCACACCTCACCTTCTCTCAGTGTGCTACTTGGTGGGTCTTCTTTCTGTTCCCAGGACACACTGAGCTCAGTCCTACATTGGTGTCAGCTGTTTCCCTGCCTGGAAGGCCCTTTCCCCAGATGTGCACTTGGATGTTTTGTTTTTTATTTTTTTTTAACCGTACGCGGGCCTCTCACCGTTGCGGCCTCTCCCGCTGCGGAGCACAGGCTCCGGACGCGCAGGCTCAGCGGCCATGGCTCACGGGCCCAGCCGCTCCACGGCACGTGGGATCCTCCCAGACCGGGGCACGAACCCGCGTCCCCTGCATCGACAGGCGGACTCCCAACCACTGCGCCACCAGGGAAGCCCGGATGTTTTACTGTGTGTTCGTGTGTGGGATCTTAGTTCCCCGACCAGGGACTGAACCGGGGCCCTCGGCAGTGAGAGCATGGAGTCCTAACCACTAGGCCACCAGAGAATTCCCCAGCTGATTCTTTCTTGTCATTTACGTCTCTGCTCAGATTATGTCTCCTCAGAGGAGACTTTCTTTACCATCCGGTCGAGAGTTCTGCTTTCCCCGCCTTTCCTGTTGTATCGCCCTCTTTCATTTCCTCAGAATTTGTCATTATTTGCCATTATCTTGAGTATTATTTGTTTTGTTTTTTAGATTTTCTGTTTTCTCCAATTAGAATGTAAGTTCCATGAGAAAAAGAATGTCATCTGTCTCGTTTACTGCTATAACCCTGGTGACCAGAACATGCCGGGAGTTTGAGGTGCTTAATAAAAATCTGGAAATAAATGAATGAATAATTCCCTACTTTAAGAAATGCATAGCTGGGGGTTCCCTGGTTGTCTAGTGGTTAGGATTCAGTGCTTTCACTCCTGTGGCCTGGGTTCAATCCCTGGTCGGGGAACTGAGATCCTGCCCGCCCTCGGCCAAAAAAAAGAAAAAGGAAAAAGAAATGCATACCTCACTGTCCTGCACATTAGTAATCGGACACTGTGGTGACCCTTAAGTCTCTGTTAAATTCAGCTTCCCAGGCAAGCAGAGTGTCTCAGGGTCTTGGAGGGGCAGAACTACAATAGATGGAATATATATTAACATTTATGCAGTGGCTTCTGAGTTTATGTGCACTTTGCCTTGGTGACATAGAGCAGGTGGGGCAGATGGGC
>NW_006786377.1:2555502-2566549 GCF_000442215.2 Lipotes vexillifer
TCTGTGCTCTCTCTAATGAAGCCCACAAGGAAGACACTTCTGTAGAATTCTGGCTCAAAAGCCCCATCTTCAGATGCTCTGCCTGCCGAACGGTGTCTTAGAATTTGAAATCATCTTGTCTGGTTGCATCTCAGCTGTTTAGGAATCTGGTGAGGAAAACCACCTTGGGATTTGTTTAGGCCTGCTGTGCCACCTGGTTCCTAACAGGCTGCGGACTGGTACTGGTCTGCGGCCTAGGGGCTGGGGATCCCTGGACTAAGGGCTCTGGAGGAGAGGGCCAGAGAGCAGTGAGTGAAATGGTGCTGGGAAGGGAAGGCAGCAAGCCCAGGAGGACAAGGTGAGGGCGGAGGGGAGGTGCCGAGCGGCAGGAGCTCTGGATTTGGTCGAAGAGTGTGGGTGGTAGGAGAGCGGAGTGAAATTCTGCTTCTGGTCCAAGTGTGGGCTTTGAAAGCATGAGATTTGAAGGCCATGCCATAATAAACCATTGTACAATCACATAAGCAAGTGCAAGGTAGCTCTTACGCAAGGTAAATGGGAAAAGCAGAGGTAAAGAGGTGGGAAAATGTAAAGGGGGGTGAGAAATGTTAAATAATCCTGCTTGGTTAGAATGGAAGGTCTACATATGGGTTATTTTGGGACATATATTGGAAAAGATAAGTCAGGGCCAGATATGCCAAGTTTCCGGTCTGGAGAAGGGGTGTCTGCATACAGTGCAAATAATGTCTTCTGGTTCAAGTCCAACCTCCTTGGAAGATTAGAGGTGGAGGTAGAGATGGAGCTCACAGAGGTAGATCGAAAGATTCAGGCTGACCAGCAAATTCTCCTGGTTTCCGCAGCAGGTCAATGGCATTAAGAAGAAAGCAAGACGCGGCTTCCCTGGTGGCGCAGTGGTTGAGAGTCCGCCTGCCGATGCAGGGGACACGGGCTCGTGCCCCGGTCCGGGAAGATCCCACATGCCGCGGAGCGGCTGGGCCCGTGAGCCATGGCCGCTGAGCCCGTGCGTCCGGAGCCTGTGCTCCGCAACGGGAGAGGCCACAACAGTGGGAGGCCTGCGTACCGCAAAAAAAAAAAAGAAAAAAGCAAGAGGAGCTGCTGTAGATCGGAAGGGTCTTAAGAGGCATAACAACCAGATGAAATGTTTGGCTCATTTTTGTCTACCGACGCAAACAAACCAACTAAAAAGACAGTTTCGTGAAACAGGGGAAATTTGTATGAACTGTGATTTTGATAATACTGAGGAATTAATGTTAATCTTTTTGGAGTGACAATAATATACATGGAGAATGTCTGTATTTTTAGAGACGCTTCCTGAAGTATGAGGGGCTGAAATGACATGATATCCAGGATTTGCTGTAAAGAAACAGGAAAAATAGGATAGATGAAGAAATATACAGATCTTGATAACTGCTGAATCTGGGGTTTGTTGCACCATGCTCTCTCTACTGAGTATGTTTGACAATTTTCATAATACAGAAATTAAAAAAACAACAGCTAACAAAAGATTGGGGTTAAGAGTTGAGCTAAAACGGTTGATTCCGGGGCTTCCCTGGTGGCGCAGTGGTTAACAATCCGCCTGCCAGTGCAGGGGACTCAGGTTCGAGGCCTGGTAGGGAAGATCCCACATGCCGCGGAGCAGCTAAGCCCATGCGCCACAATGACTGAGCCTGCGCTCTACAGCCCGCGAGGCACGACTATTGAGCCCGCATGCCTAGAGCCTGTGCTCTGCGACAAGAGAAGCCACCGCAATGAGAAACCTGCTCACCGCAACTAGAGGAAACCCGTGTGCAGCAACAGAGACCGCCAGCCAAAAATAAATAAATAAAATTAATTAATTAAAAAAAACGTTGATTCCACCTGCAATCCCAGGTGAGTAAGAGTCCAGAGTGACACGGCTGTGGCAGCAGGTAGGTTGTGTGGGAGGGCAGGTGATGGAGGTGGGTGGCCCGCCCCTCGTTCCAAGGCAGAGCCAGGGTGGCCTCTGGCCCCAAACTGAAGCTGAGAAAGGGGGAGTTGACCCCCGTAGGACTCATTTTCTCCTGTTTGTTCAAAGGTTGGGAAAGCCTGAGGCTCCTTTTGGTGTCACACCATGCTCTCCAGCCCTGGGAGGACAGGCTGGATGATGGAAGAAACAGAAGCTTCCACTCCACTTGTGTGTTTGTGGCTACTTAGCAGTGGAGCAGGCGTGTGGTAAACAGCGATTACGGGTAAAGCTGACCATGTTGTTTTTCCCAAGATCAAAACTCCATCTCCCCTCTGTTAACATAAGCCATCAAAAGTTGATCTGTATTTAATTTTCCCTGGGTGGTCCTGGGTTCACATCTTGCCCTTTTGCCTCACCCTAGGAACTCGGGAACCAAATCTTCTGTTCCATCTGCTTCTAAGACAGCACGCCTCCCGCTGCTGGCCTGGCGGTTCCAGCCTGGATTCTGTGTTTTGAAACCTCGGCTAATGTTACAGAGAACAAGGGATCCTTACATTTCATGTGAATATTCTGCATGTGTCCTGGCCACATTCGTGCACAATTGGTCTGCATTCATGAGAAAGCTGCAGAGCGGGAGCCAGGCTGAAAATGTGACCTCCCCCTGCTCCCACTTCTTCAAGGCTCCCCGAGACTGGAGGTTGTCCTGCTGCTTGAAATGGAATAAGTGAACCCCATTTTGGTGCGAGCAAAGAGGTTCTGAGGGCTGGCCATCTGGGTTCACAGTGAACGGACCTTGCCCAGTTGGGGACTCTTCCCAGAGGTAGAATTACGGGGGGTACGAGTGCGGGTCGAAACAAAGGGTGGCGGCAAAATCTCGGCGAAACCTGAGCTCACCGCGGTCTGAAAGAGCCTTTGCATGCTGGAATTCTTCCCGAAGGCGCTTCTCTTTCTTCAGTAATGAGCACTGACTTCTGGCCAGCCCGCCCCCTCTGAAGAATGTGTTTCTCTGGCACCTGCAAGGCGGGGCTTTCCCAGAAATGGAGAAATGTGCACAGGGCCACGTGCTCTGGGACCAGTCACAATGCACAGGGCACACGGAGGCCAGGGAGAGGGGCGCAGCAAGTTCAAGTGTCCTTCCTACCTGAGCATCTCCACCTGGACCCATCTTCTCACCGCACAAAGAAACATGCCGCTTTGTTACTTACCTTCTGGCACTCTCAGGCTATGGGACAATAGCTTTTGAAACTTAGCAGTCATTTGAAACGTCCTTTCATTGTCCTTCATGTCCCTGGAAGTCTGAAGTCTGTTCCTGTTGAAAATCCTAAGAAGCCTGGATCCAAATCATAAACACAGCTTTATGCAGAATTTCTATGATGTGGGCATCTTGAATTCATTACGCCTATGGCTTTATAGGGTATATTTAAAATGTATACACTAAAGTGAATATAAACTTTATGATTCATTTTGCCCAAGAGGAAGAAAAGGATGAGAGGAAATTAAAGTTGTGCCTTGGCACACTGACCGTGGTGGAGCCTCAGTCAATGCCGCTGATGTACTTGGATTCCCGTGGTCGGGACAGTGTCCCCTCTCGGGTCAGCCCTTCTTTAAGAGCCTGCTCATTTCTCTGGAGGGCGATGATCTTGTTTTCCAAGGTTTTCGCTCATCAACAGCTGAGAATCTGCTAACACGAAATTACCTCATGGCTTGGAGCAAAATTGTTCACATTTTTCAGGTCTATGGATGAAAGGATACATCTAAAGGTCTGGGACTACTGCTCACCTGTGCGTGGGCATTTATCAATCCTGCCGGAGCCTTCCTGGAGATGGGTTCAGAGATAAACTCATACAGATATGATCATGAAATTCTAGCCTGAGAAAGCAGACTTGAAAAGCTCCGCTGAAGCAACATTGCTTTTCAGGTGAGGCAGAACTCCCTGACCTTACTAACAGAAGCTCTGATGAAATGCAGGGCAGCCCCAGGTCTCCTTGGCATTCTGTCACCACTTAAAGTCCTTAAAGTCACTTGCAGTCCCTGAAAATGTCTGGATGAAGAAAATGTGCTGACTTAATGGATAAAATAAACCAACATATGTAAAACAATATATATAAAATATATCAACATATGTAAAATCGATATATGTAGAAGGGCAATTGGCACATAATAAATGAAGTATACTATTGGTTTCAAAATCTGTTTTCCAAAACAATGTGATCTGACCTATTTATCTATCATCATCTAATGAGAGACATTGGATTTGAATCCTGGCCCTGACACTTTTTAGCCGTGTAACTTCAGGCAAGTTAAACAACTTGTGCCCTAGGTTTCTTCCTCTGCACAATAAGAATATGCATAGTACCTTGTGATACTATTTTGAAGTTAATTGAGTGAATAGCAAAACTCTTCGAACAAAGCCAGCACACAATAAGTGCCCATGAGGGTTAGCTGTTATAACTATTGCATCTGAGAAGATATACACTAAAGTGTTAAAGTAGTATTTCTGAGTGGTAGAATCATGGATGGATGTCTATTTCATCTCCTGTTGAGTAAGTTTAAGCTTCCTCCAGGACATATTTTCTTGGCCTTCATAATCTTTGTGTGCCTAACCCTTGTGCCTCGCTGATAGTAGTCACTCAATAAATACTGAATTCAGCTGTTAGGATCACACTGGGTAATCAGCATCTCTTCCAAATATCAATCTTCATTGTCTCATGTTTTCATAACTATTTAGTAAGTTTCTAGAATAAATTTAGTAAAGTGAGATGAAATAAGGCTTAGTAAATACCAGTCATTGTGAACGTGTTTCTCACAAAATTGTGTGTCTTTTTCAAGACTCCTTGAGGGCTTAGATAATAGGTTCTGGACTTGCCCTTTCAAGTGGGGCCCTTCTGTAAGCCTGCACTGTGTGGTTTGCCATAAAAATAGCAAACTACTAGTTAATCATCTGCATATGTAGCCCATGAACTGGTGGCCCCCTGGGAATGGTAAGTAAATGGGATTTTATGGAAGTCAGACCTCTAGATAGGCAGTGAAACTGGCAGTCAAGGAAAACATAAACAGCAAAAAGCAGGATAATGGGAAAGCATATATGGTATGATTCTATATGCATGTAAAATTACATATGTAAATTTGTATGTACATATATGTATAGACTGTCTTAAATGTAAGAGGAGGTTATCAGTATGTAGTGAAGTTTGGGGTGATTTTTTTTCTCTCTTTGTACTTTTCTATGCAGAAAAATGTGGGCGCACATACATATGATATATGAGAAAAAATAACCACCTACTTTCAATTAAGTGCTCATCCACAGGACTGCTCTGTTCAACAGACTTCAAAAATTAACTGTAAGAAAAAAAAGTTAACTAAGGATATGAAATCTGATGTCTCGTAGGGTCGCCAGACTTAGCAAATTAAAATACAGGATACTCAGTTAACTCTGAAGTTTGATAAACAATGGTAAGTATATCACATGCAATTTTGGGACATCTCTTTTCTTCTACTATTCTATAGAAGAAAAGAGTCAATACTCCTACCATTATTTACATTTCTTTTCATTCTTTTTTCTCTAAGTAGGTTTTTTTTCATATGGCCAAAAATCATACTGTCTGTGTACAGTTTTCATTCATTTACCAAATTTGTATTGACTTCCTACTGTGGATCAGGCACTGTGCTAAGCACTGGGAATATCCCAGGAGTAACACACCATTGACTTTGCTACCACTAAATATAAAATTATTTTTAATTACATGGCTTTTATTTGAAACAATTTAAATGAGTGCATAATCTACATCAGGTTGGTATATTCCATTTTACTTAACCAATTTTCTCTTGTGGGTTAATTTATTCACTCATTTACATATTGGCTTTTTTTTTTTTTTTTAAATCCACTACCATTTAAAGATTTTTAATTTTAATTTTATCTTTATTTATTTATTTATTTGTGCTGTGTTGGGTCTTCGTTTCTGTGCGAGGGCTTTCTCTAGTTGTGGCAAGTGGGGGCCACTCTTCATCGCGGTGCGCGGGCCTCTCACTATCGCGGCCTCTCCCGTTGCGGAGCACAGGCTCCAGACGCGCAGGCTCAGTAGTTGTGGCTCACGGGCCTAGCTGCTCCGTGGCATGTGGGATCTTCCCAGACCAGGGCTCGAACCCATGTCCCCTGCATCGGCAGGCGGACTCTCAACCACTGCGCCACCAGGGAAGCCCCCTACATATTGGCTTTTTGCTAGTGTAAATAATACTGCTCTAAATGTCTTTGTGCATCAAGCTTTTCTCAAGTTTTAGCATTATTTTATTTTTAGGCGATATCTAAAAATATTATTTTAATTTTCGGATAGATGGAATTTCATATTAATTTTTAAAAAAAAGGTTAATCGACTAGAATGACAGAAAGTTTAAGTCTGTATGTCTTGACTACTAATATGTTTGATTATCTTTCCATATATGTGCTGACTGATTTTATTTTCTGGATTGTCTATTTATTTTTAGGGGTAACGTCTTAGTGATTTTTCTTATCTGTTTATGAACTTGTATAAAATGGCTGTTAACTTTGTGTCATATTTGTTATTTGCATTTTTCAGCCTGTTGGTGTTTTATTTTTGGTTATTGGTTTTATTTTTATTTTGGACCTAGAGCAACCTAACATTGTATCTAGTAAAATCTTTCAGCCTTTGATTCTTTCAAACTGCTTCTCAGTATAGAATGTCATTTTGCTATCCAGATGTTTACTACCTAATTAATTCTATTTTATTATATATTATATTTTAAAGTATATTAAAATCTTAAATCATCTGGAATTTATTCTGGTGTAGACATGTAATGAATAACTAATAGGACTTTATTCCCAAATGGCCTACCAATTATCCCCAAAGAAAACTCCATTTTTCTTTATCCTTCCAATTGATTTTTGTGATAACTTTTAATCATATATTTAATTTTCTTATATAATAAAGCTTATCTTGGGACTTTACATACTATTTCTCTGATCTGTTTAGTTGAATACCATTATCACACTTTTCTACATTATAAAATCTAATAGCCAGGAGATGGAAGCAACCTAAGTGTCCATCATCTAATGAATGGATAAAGAAGATGTGGCACATATATACAATGGAATATTACTCAGCCATGAAAAGAAATGAAATTGAGTTATTTGTAGTGAGGTGGACGGACCTAGAGTCTGTCATACAGAGTGAAGTAAGTAAGAAAGAGAAAAACAAACACTGTATGCTAACACATATATATGGAATCTAAGGAAAAAAAAAAAAAGGTCATGAAGAACCTAGGGGTAATACGGGAATAAAGACACAGACCAGATCTACTAGAGAATGGACTTGAGGATATGGGGAGGGGGAAGGGTAAGCTGTGACAAAGTGAGAGAGTGGCATGGACATATATACACTACCAAATGTAAACTATATAGCTAGTGGGAAGCGGCCACATGGCACAGGGAGATCAACTCGGTGCTTTGTGACCACCTAGAGGGGTCGGATAGGGAGGGTGGGAGGGAGGGAGATGCAAGAGGAAAGAGATATAGGAACATATGTGTATGTATAACTGATTCACTTTGTTATAAAGCAGAAACGAACACACAATTGTAAAGCAATTATACTCCAATAAAGATGTAAAAAAAAAAACTAATAGCATTGTATTATAAAGCACTGTAGTATTATAAAGTCTATAGAATGCAAATTATTACAGCTTTACAACATATATATATATATATATATTTTAATAAATTTATTTATTTTATTAGGTTAGGGGTCTGAACCACTAAGCGTTTAAAGAGTATTCCTTATGACACTGAAATATAATTTTATATGAAAATACACCTTAAATTCAAGATACTACAGTAAAGAAGAACCAGACATGTTTATTTCGTGCTGTATATTGATCAGATAATTATCCTATCAGTCATGCTGATAATTTAATTACTTAAATCTTGTGCCAGAGTGTGCTGCGCGTGGGCTTCCTCTAGTTGCGGCGAGCAGGGGCTACTCTTCGCTGCGGTGCACGGGCTTCTCACTGTGGTGGTTCTCTTGTTGTGGAGCACAGGCTCTAGGCGTGTGGGCTTCAGTCGTTGTGGCTCGTGGGCTCAGTAGTTGTGGCTCGCGGGCTCTAGAGCGCAGGCTCAGTAGTTGTGACGCACGGGCTTAGTTGCTTCGCGGCATGTGGGATCCTCCGGCACCAGGGCTCGAACCCGTGTCCCCTGCATTGGCAGGCGGATTCTTAACCACTGCACCACCAGGGAAGTCCCAAGCCTGTTGCTTTTGATGTCATTTTAAGATAAAGCCATCAAGTTATATTTAGTTTTGGGCACTTAAAGTTAAAAAGGAAAAGTAAAGAACACATCATTTTGTTTCTTGATAGAACCTGCGTCCCCTGCATCGGCAGGCGGACTCTCAACCACTGCACCACCAGGGAAGCCCTGCAGGTGGATTCTTAACCAGTGCACCACCAGAGAAGTCCCTACAATATACTTTTAAGTGTTAGAGTTATTCCCCTAATTTTATGCTCTTCTTTCTAAAAAAAAAAAAAAAAGATTAAGTTCTACAAAACTTCCATTGAGATTTGAGTTGAAATAGCATGAAAGCTATACATTAATCTGATAACAAGGAACATTTCTCCACCCAGGGGCATGGAATTTCTCCACTCATCTAATTCTGCTCCTATGTGTTAACAAAATCTTATATCTCCCTCATTTTACCTTTCTCTGATGGAGGTTATACCAGGGTTTCTCCTGTCTTTCAAGACTGACTCCCCCTAGATCCACCCCGATCTAGCCAGCTCAGCTCTGCTTTTGGCTGTTTTATATGTTGTCTCTAAGTACTCTTTCAGTTAAATAAAGGGTTCTGTGGTTTAACATGATTTGAAAAATTACTAGACTACTCAGTCTGTTAAAATTCTGAAAGTCTTGGTTCTGTTATCTTGTCAGTGCCTGGTGCTTTCTTGCCTCTGCCTTTGCTAGGACTGTATTTCCCGCCTGAAGAGGACTCCCCTACGGATTTGAGCCGAGCCGTTCCTTCCAGTCCAACTCAGGCCCCCGTCTTGCTGCTCTCCAGGGCTGATAGGCACTTAGTCATATACAGACAGTCCCTGACTAATGATGGCTCCACTTACCATTTTTTGACTTTACAATAATGCAAAAGCAATGCACATAAAGTGGAAACTCTACTTTGAATTTTAAAAAAAAAATTTTTATTTGCTTTTGGCTGCTTTGGGTCTTCGTTGCTGTGTGCGGGCTTTCTCTAGTTGCGGCGAGCGGGGGTTACTCTTCGTTGCAGTGCATGGGCTTCTCTTTGTGGTGGCTTCTCTTGTTGCGGAGCATGGGCTGCAGGTGCACAGGCTTCAGTAGTTGTGGCATGTGGGCTCAGTAGTTGTGGCTCGTGGGCTCTAGAGCGCAGGCTCAGTAGTTGTGGCGCACGGGCTTAATTGCTCCACGGCATGTGGGATCTTCCCGGACCAGGATTCAAACCCGTGTTCCCTGTGTTGGCAGGCAGAGTCTTAACCACTGTGCCACCAGGGAAGCCCTACAATTAAATTCTTATATTAGAGTGAATGAGAAGGCATGAATTTGAAGAATTGCTCACAGGACAATAAACCAGTGTACTCTCACCTTATAGTTGTGTGAAAATCTGCTTGTGAACACACTCACACAGTCTCTAAACATTAGAAAATGTGTGAGGAATTGCCCCTTTGCGGGGAGGGGTGGCAGCTGTGGAGGCCAAAGAAGATTTTGTTTGCCTGTTTATTTATTTATGCCAACTAGGTTTTCCTCTGATTAAGACAACACAGCACAAACCAAGAGGGATTCGTGTTTTGGGGTAAAGCCAAGACATTCTGAATAAATATTTCTTTAAGAGGAGGACTTAGCATCCTGAAACTTGGGCCAAAAATCCACAAAAGGAGTAGAACCAAGTGCTGTGTGGCTGGAACAGGGCTGGGGCTGGAGGTTCCGCTCATACCAAACCTCTTCTGAATGTATTTTTTCTGTTCATGGCATAATATATATATATATATATATATATATATATATATATATATATATATATATATATATATATGAGAGATAGTTAATAAGCATTTCTTGGTTGATTGACATTATAGTACACCTATGTTAGGAAATAAAAATAAAAGTTTAAAATATTAATTTTGAAGTAAAGAATGCCTTATTGTTATAGCAAAATGTTTCCAATTCTGCCTTATTCTAAATCTATGAATTTATATATTTTTATTCTTTGAAAACCCCCCAAAATAATTATTAACTTAGATAAAAATTAGTAAGCTCTTTGTGAGATATATATATAAATTAATGCACTAAATATTTAATAAAGTATAATTATCCCCATTTAACAGATAAATACACTGATATCTAAAGATATTAAGCAATTTACTGAAAGTCAGACAGATAAATAGTGAAAGAACAAACAATCAAACCACAAGATGCCTACTCTTTGCCAAAGTGCTATTCTGCCTCCTGCTATATTTAAATAAATTGAGTTCCATCGTTAAGAGTTTAGTTCAATCTATTCAGCGTTTATTGAGTCCCTACTTTGTACGTGCTACACAGTATCAAAAGCACAAAAGATTCAGGGAGGTGAGTCATTCAATATGAAAATCCATTCCACAAATGTTAAAAATTATTTAAAATTCTTAGTTTTTTGATAGATCATTTGAGTTACTATATATTTAAAATCTCCAGAATTTGGAAAACATCTCTAACTTTATTCTGTGGCTTCCAGCCAAGGATTGGCATGGTGGGGATCGCTAGGTTGAAATTTCACAAATTTCTGATTCGCCTGACTTGTTCATTGCCTTAGGTTCTTTGGACATTGTCTTGAAATTTTACCTCATGTCTGTGAAGTCACAGAACCTATTAAGCCAGAGCTAGATTCTGTGTCTACGATAGGTTGTACTTTTAGATTTTGACACTATGCTTTTAATTTTTCTCACCGGCAGTGCTAATATCTTTCATTGTTACAAGGTTGCTTTAACTTTCAATTATTTTTTTATTTTTTAAAATTTATTTATTTATTTATTAATATTATTATTTTTTGCGGTATGTGGGCCTCTCATTGTTGTGGCCTCTCCCGTTGCAGAGCACAGGTTCTGGACGCGCAGGCTCAGTGGCCG